>NW_009646325.1:0-549 GCF_000708025.1 Charadrius vociferus | reverse complement strand
CAACGCCAGCTGAGGTTGCGTGAAAACGGCTGCTTCTATCAAATACACTCGTCCTGAAGTTGTTTTCGGGAGTCCTTACGCCATTGCGAGATGTTTATGTGCCGTTCACCCCCTTGAAAAGACCATTATTGGGCACTCAGAACCTTTGGCTCTGTTTGTACCTCACAGAAAGACTGGTGTAACCAATCCAATTTTCTCTCAAGTGGACTGAAGCTCCGTGTAGAAAAAAATATACTATCCAGTATTTTCAAACTGATCTTTAAGCGCCAGATTATTTGAAGGAGAAGCTATCCACCGTGCATGTCTTGGGGAAAGATGCATGCAACTATCCTTATTTACATTTTGGAGCATTAAAAGGACACTCAGGAGTCGGGGAAGTTGTTTCAGCTTGCTGAACTTCTGCTTCAGACACAGAAGCCTGAAAAGGAATCAAGTTTTTCATAACCCCCCAGCAAGACAAACGATTCTTTGCAGTAAAAATTTGACAATCTTGTGCTCTAGGCTCTGCAAACTGCACGTTCTCTCCCGTCTAACTTCTTCATATTAAGT
>NW_009646324.1:0-722 GCF_000708025.1 Charadrius vociferus | reverse complement strand
TAGGGAGCTATAGGGTTGGCTATAGGGGCACCTGCGCCGCCCAGCGCGAGTCTCCACGTGGAAAAGCCGCATTGGCGTCTATAAGGACGTCTATAGGGGTCCCTATATGGGGTTATACAGGTGTCTATAAGGACATCTATAGGGACACCCGCGTGGGGGTACGTGAGTGACTATAGAGACACATATAGGGGTTCCTACGTGGGGTTATATGACTATGAGGACGTCTATAGGGGTTCCTACGTGGATGGAATAGATAGATATAGATATCCATATGGATATCCATATGGATATCTATAAGGACATCTATAGGGGCACCCGTATGGGGTTGCGTGAACATTTATAATGACGTCCATAGGGGTCCCTGTGTGGGGTTATCTATAAGGGTGTCTACAGGGCGGCTATAGGGGCGCTATAGGGGTGTCTATAGGGGTGTCTATAAGGGAGTCTATAGGGGTGTCTATAGAGGTCTCTATGGGATCTCTGCAGGGGCGGCTGTGGGGGTCCCTATAGGGTTATCTATAGGGTTATCTATAGGGTTATCATCTATAGCGTTATCTATAGGGTTATCTATAGGGTTATCTATAGGGTTATCATCTATAGGGTTATCATCTATAGCGTTATCTATAGGGTTGTTATCTATAGTGTTATCATCTATAGGGTTATCTATAGGGTTATCTATAGGATTATCTATAGGATTATCATCTATAGGGTTATCTATAGGG
>NW_009646323.1:4844-5132 GCF_000708025.1 Charadrius vociferus | reverse complement strand
CCATTCTGTGACTGTGTGAAGTGCAGCCCCTCTGTGGGTCGGGCCGTCCCCGGAGGGACACCCCAAGACATCTGCACCACTGCACCGGGGGGTTCAGCGGAGCCACGTCCTCCTGCCCCTCTGCCAGGTCCCGTCCCCCGTCCCCACCATCCCTCTGCTCTCCTTCCAGACGTGCGGTGCAGCGGATGACACCGGTCTCCCCGGAACGAGCGTGGAGGGTTCGTCGCCGGACGGGGAGGAGATGGCGAGGTAACGGGCACCGCCGGGTCTGCACACGCGGGGGTGGGC
>NW_009646323.1:0-464 GCF_000708025.1 Charadrius vociferus | reverse complement strand
CTCCCCCGACCCCATCCCCGTCCCCTTCCGTCTCCCCTTCCCCGACCCCTTCCGTGTCCCCATCCCCGTCCCCATCCCTGTCCCCATCCCTGTTCCCGTCCCTGTCCCCTTCCATGTGCCTTTTCATGTCCCCATCCCCGTCCCCATCCATGTTCCCTTCCATATCCCCTTCCACCTCCCCATCCCCGTCCCCTTCTCTGTCCCCTTCCATGTCCTCATCCACATCCCCATCCCTGTCCCCATCCCTGTCCCTCTCCACATCCCCTTCCGTGCCCCCTTCTGTGTTTCCATACATGTCCCTGTCCCCTTCCATGTTCCCTTCTGTGTCCCCACCCCTGTCCCCATCCACATCCCTGTCCATGTCCCCATCCCTGTTCCCATCGCTGTCCCTTTCCACGTCCCCTTCCGTGTCCCCTTCTGTGTTCCCATACATGTCCCTGTCCCTATCCCCTTCCAAGTCCCCA
>NW_009646322.1:0-608 GCF_000708025.1 Charadrius vociferus | reverse complement strand
ACCTCCCACACCCACCCCTCTCCATGGGTCTAGGCGTCTGGGCCCCATAAGTGTGGGTCCAGGTGCCCAGGACCCCCCAAGTGCAGACCCCAGGACCTCCCACACCGACCCTTCTCCATGGATTTCAGAGTCTGGGCCCCATAAGTGTGGGTCCAGGTGCCCGGGACCCCCAAGTGCAGACCCCAGGACCTCTCACACCCACCCTTCTCCATGGACTTCGGAGTCTGGGCCCCATAAGTGTGGGTCCAAGTGCCCGGGACCCCCAAGTGCAGACCCCAGGACCTCCCACATCCACTCCTCCCCATGGACACAAGCATCCTGGCCCCATAAGTGTGGGTGCAGGTGTCTGAGACCCCCAAGTACGGACCCCGGGACTCACCGCGTGGGCGAGGGGTCCCCACTGCAGCGCCAGCGCCAGCCCCCCGGCGGGGGAGGGGACAGCATCAGCCCCCCAATCCGTGATGACATCGAAGGTCCCCGTCACCGTCACCCAGCGCTCCTGGGGGGTCAAAGGTCAGGGGTCAACGTGGGGCGTCACCCACTGCCCCATAGAAAGGGCTGTGGGGTACAAGACGAGGGCTCTGCCCCACGGTGGGTGACATCCCGCC
>NW_009646321.1:0-768 GCF_000708025.1 Charadrius vociferus | reverse complement strand
CACTGCACACTCATACTGCACACACACTCTGCACCCACACGCTGCACACACACACTCACACACACTGCACACACACACACACAATGCATGCTCACACTGCACACACACACTGCACACATACTGCACACACACTCACACACACACTCACACTGCACACACAGACACACTCGCACACTCACACACACACTCACACTCACTCACACACACTCATGCACACACTTACACTGCGCACACACTCACACACACTCACACTCACACACACACTCACACACACACGCACACTGCACCCACACACTGCACCCACACACACACTCACACTGCACACACAGACACACTCGCACACTCACACTCACACACACACTCACACTGCACACACACACACTCACGCACACACTCACACACACACACTCACACACACACTCACACTGCACACACACACTCACACTCACACACACACTCACACTGCACACACACACTCACACGCACACACGCACACGCACACGCACACACACACACTGCGCACACACACACTGCACGCGCACACGCGCACACACACACGTGCACACTCAGGCTGTGGGTGCCCCACAGATGCTGTGGGGGTCTCTCCCTCCACCCCGGGGGGCAGAGAGGGAGGGAGGGAGGAGGGAGGGGGGACAGACATCAGTCAGGCTGCTCAGAGGGAGGACGGACATTGGTAGCCGAGACCTGGCGGGGACGTGTGCCACCCCCGCTGGCACTGGGGGGGTCCCCGGGCCAGGCCCAGGGTCG
>NW_009646320.1:0-994 GCF_000708025.1 Charadrius vociferus | reverse complement strand
CCCCCCCGGGGACCCCGGCACCCAGGGAGCCGTCCCCCCATAGACGACCCCAAAAATCAGGCACCCTTCGCCCCATAAGGGGACCCCAGCACCAAGGCAATCATCGCACCATAGGGAACCCCGCATCTGGTCACCCGCCACCCCATAAAGGACCCCAAAAATTGGGCACCCATCACCCCACAATGGGACCCCGGCATCCAGGGAGCCATGGGGGACCTCAGCACCCAGAGAGGCATCACCCCAAAGGGGAACCCCCACGTCTGGGCACCCGTCACCCCATGAGAGACCCCAAAATTGGATACCTGTCACCCCGTAAGAGGAGCCAGGAGTCCGGGCACGCATGGGGAACCCTGTCATCCACAGAGCATCCTGCCCCGCGGAGGACCCCAATTTCTGGGCACAAATCACCCCATAAGGGGCACTCTGGTACCCAAACAGCCATCCCACGTCTGGACGTGCGTCACCCCATAAAGAACCCCAAAAATTGGGCAGCCATCGTCCCAGAAAGGGACCCGGGCATCCAGGCACCCCTTACCCTATACGGAACACAGGCACGTGGACGCCCCTGTCACCCCACAGGGGACTCTGGGGACCTGCTGCCCCACGAGGGACCCCCATTTCTGGGCACCCATCACCCCGTAAGGGCACACCGGCATCTGGGCACCCATAGGGAACCCCAGCACACCCAAACACGCATCACCCCATAGAGGACCCCAGAAATTGGGCACCCATCACCCCATAAGGGGACCCAGACACTCGGGCACCCCCGTCACCCCACAGGGGACTCCGGGGACCCCTCACCCTTTATGGGAATCCACCATCCGGGCACCCATCACCCCACCAGACAGCCCCGCACCCATCGCCCCACAAACGACCCCCAAAATTAAGCACTCATCACCCCATAGAGGAGCCGAGCATCCAAACACCCCTGTCACCCCACAGAGCACCCGGGGGACCTGTTGTCCCACGGGGTCCCCAACCTCTGGGCCCCCGA
>NW_009646319.1:0-1209 GCF_000708025.1 Charadrius vociferus | reverse complement strand
TCCCCAATTTGTGTCCTTCCCCCCTCCCACAGGTCATCAAGACGTTGATCCTTCCCCGGCTGCAGGTTGAGGGCGAACGAGTGCGGAACATTCTAGAAGGTCCCGTGGTCAGCAACATCGACAAAATCGGGGCCGACCACGTCCAGACCCTTCTGCTGGTGGGATTTGGGGACACCGGGGGACACCGAGGGGACGATGCGGTGGCACAGGGCGGTTGGGGGGGTTGCGGTGGTGGCACTTTGCCCCTCCGGATGTCCTCCCCCGCTGTGGGGCAGAGCGCAGGAGGGGTCTATGTGATGGGTTGTGGGGGTGGGGTGGGGTGGCGTGTCCCCTCTTGTCACCGGGATGTCCCCGATGTCCCCACAGAAGCACTGTGCCCCGGTGTTGGCCAAGATCCGCCCCCCGCCGGACAACCAGGACTCCTACAAAGGGGATTTTGGCTACTTGGGGGCGCTGCTCTGTAGCCACGTGGTGAAGGCGCGGGCGCAGGCCGCCATGCAGGCCCAGCAGGTCAACAGGACCACCCTCACCATCACCCAGGTGGGGACACTGGGGACACTGGGAGAGACCTGGGGACACGGGATGGGGACGTGGAGGGGACACGTGGCTCTGTACCCACGTGGTGTGGGTCCAGCAGGTCAACTGGGCCATCATCTGGGTGGGCTTGGGGACACCAGGAGGGACGTGGGGACACCGGGAGGGGATGTGGGGACACCAGGAGGGGACATGGGGACATGGGGTGGGACGTGGGGACACTGGGAGTGACGTGGGGGCACGGGATGGGGACATGGAGGGGACACGTGGCTCTGCACCCACGTGGTGTGGGTCCAGCAGGTCAACTGGGCCATCATCTGGGTGGGCTTGGGGACACCAGGAGGGACGTGGGGACACCGGGAGGGGATGTGGGGACACCAGGAGGGGACATGGGGACATGGGGTGGGACGTGGGGACACTGGGAGGGACGTGGGGACACGGGATGGGGACATGGAGGGGACACGTGGCTCTGCACCCACGTGGTGTGGGTCCAGCAGGTCAACTGGGCCATCATCTGGGTGGGCTTGGGGACACCAGGAGGGACGTGGGGACATGGGGTGGGACGTGGGGACACTGGGAGGGACGTGGGGGCACGGGATGGGGACATGGAGGGGACACGTGGCTCTGCACCCACGTGGTGTGGGTCCAGCAGGGGAACTGGGCCATCATCTGGGG
>NW_009646318.1:2114-2692 GCF_000708025.1 Charadrius vociferus | reverse complement strand
CGTGGTGTGCCCAGGGCTGTGAGCTTCTTCCCATGGTGGCCCGAGGACAGTGAGCATCCCCTCCCAACATTGTCACCAGGGCTGGGAGCTTCTTCCCATGGTGGCATTGGAACAGCCAGTGTCCCCCCCATGGTGGCTCCAGCGTGGCAAGTGTCCCGTGTGTGTCCGTCCCCCCCTGTGCTGTCCCCAGGGTGGTGAGCGTTCCCTCCGTGTTGTCCTCGAGGTGGGAACATTCCCCATGCTGTGCCCATGGTGGCACACATTGCCCCAGTGTCCCCAGAGTAGCAAGTGTCCCCCCCACTCGCTGTCCTGGGGGTGGCGGTGTCCCCTACGGTGCTCCTGTGGAGGTGACCATCTCCCCCCGCGGCGTCCCCGGGCTGGCGTGTTGCGTGGTGGCGCTGCAGCGGGGCAGGGGGACGTGGGTGGCCCGGGGGGACACAGGGCCCAGGCGGTGACTCCTGCCGTGTCCCCACAGTCCTTCCAGGGCAGCCATGGCCGTGCCTACCTGTTCAACTCCGTGTGAGTACCGCCGGCGCACCGGGGACCGCGGCCGTGGGCGGGGGGTGACAGCGGGGGGG
>NW_009646318.1:0-422 GCF_000708025.1 Charadrius vociferus | reverse complement strand
GGGACAGACGCCGTGACAATGGGGGTGCGGGTGCAGAGGGGGCAGTAGGGACATGGGGAGCACTGAGGGGCCTTGGGGACACCGGGGATGTGGGGCACGGTAGGGGCACACCGGGGACACTGGGGACAGCAGGGGCAAGGGGCAATGGGGGGCAGCGGGGAACACGAAGGAACTGGGGGGATGCAGGGAGGTGGGCCGCTGGGGACACCAGAGACAGCAGGGGTACTATGGGGACACTGGGGACAAGGGGGACCTGGTGGGCACTGGGGCACATGAGGGGCACTGGGGACACCAGGGACACAGGGGTGCTGGGGGGCCCTAGGGACACCAAAGGCACGGGGGCAGCGGGGAACACGGGGGACATTGGGGCCCCCGGGGAAAGGGACATGTGTAGGGACCAGGGAGGGACATCATCGCAGGTC
>NW_009646317.1:0-565 GCF_000708025.1 Charadrius vociferus | reverse complement strand
CTCCATACGACTCCCGTATTGCCCGTCCCGGTCCATACGACTCGGATATTGCCCATCCCGCTCCATACGACTCCCGTATTGCCCGTCTTGCTCCATACGACTCGGATATTGCCCGTCCCGCTCCATACGGCTCGGATACTGCCCCTCGCGCTCCGTATGGCTCTGATATTGCCCCTCGCGGTCCATACGGCTCGGATATTGCCCCTCCTGGTCCATACGGCTCCCCCATTGGCCCGTCCTCGTCCATACGACTCGTATATTGCCCGTCCCGCTCCATACGGCTCGGATACTGCCCCTCGCGCTCCGTATGGGGCTGATACTGGAGATCCCGCTCCAAGCAGCCGTGATACTGCCCGTCCCGGTCCATACGAGCCGTATATTGCCCGTCCCGATCCGGTCGTGCTTGGTAAGGTCTATCGCGATCTTTACGGCTCTGGTAGGACCTGTCGTGATCGGGACGGTTGGGATAGGGCCCGTCGTGGTCCGTTAACGCCTCGTATTGCCCGTCGCGATCCAGGCGAGGCGGGTAAGGTCTATCCCGGTCCATCCGGCTCGTATACTGCCC
>NW_009646316.1:0-389 GCF_000708025.1 Charadrius vociferus | reverse complement strand
TCCCCAGTGTCACCTATGGTCCCCACCACTGTCACCAGTGGCCCAATGTCACCTACTGTCCCCACCGATGTCACCTGTGCCCCAGTGTCACCTACTGTCCCCACCGATGTCACCTGTGATGGGGTGTCCCCAGTGTCACCTATGGTTGCCACTGCTGTCACCTGTGCCCCAGTGTCACCTACTGTCCCCACCGATGTCACCTGTGCCCCAGTGTCACCTACTGGCCCCATCACCCATGCCAGGGTGTCCCCATTGTCCCCAGCACTGTCCCCTGTGCCAGGGTGTCCCCAGTGTCACCTGTTGTCCCCACCCATGCCATTGTCCCCCACTGTCCCCTCCGCCGGGCTGTCCCTGCTGTCCCCCCCCGTGTCACCCCTTGGGGACATCCC
>NW_009646315.1:0-257 GCF_000708025.1 Charadrius vociferus | reverse complement strand
AAGGCAGAGGCAGGCAGGTTGTCCCCCACTGCATCCTGGGACCGTTTCCTTCAGGCTTCTCTCAGGCGGCGGTCCTTGCAGACACAAGCGAGTGCCCTGTACCGTGATAGTGGAGTTGCACGTCTGGGCAAAGGCAGGGGTAAAGAGGAGAGGTGTCATGGAGAGATAGTGTTGAGGAGAGAAAGCAGAGGAGGCGTGAGGCTGAGGTGGGTGCGGGTGTCCGGGTTCCTTGGGGCTGTGTCTAGCAGGGCCCACAG
>NW_009646314.1:0-637 GCF_000708025.1 Charadrius vociferus | reverse complement strand
GGTATGGCTGGTACAGGATGGGGAAGGTGGGTACAGGATGGGGGATAGCTGGTATGGGATGGGGATGGCTGGCATGGGATGGAGGATGGCTGGTACGGGATGGAGATTGCTGGTGTGGGAGGGGGATGGTTGGTACGGGATGGGGGTAGATGGTATGGGATGGGTATAGCTGGTATGGGTTGGGGATAGCTGGTAAGGGATGGTGCATGGCTGGTATGGGATGGGGATGGTTGGTAAAGGATGGGGATAGCTGGTACGGGATGGGGATGGCTGGTATGGCATGGGGGATGGCTGGTACGAGACAGAGATTGCTGATATGGGAGGGGGATAGTTGGTACGGGATGGAGGTAGGTGGGATGGGGTGGGGATATCTGGTACAGGATGGAGCATGGCTGGTACGGGATGGTGAATGGCTGGTATGGGATGGGGATGGTTGGTCCAGGATGGGGATAGCCGGAACGGGATGAGGGTGGGTGGTACGGAATGGGAGATGCCTGGTATGGGATGGGGGATGGCTGGTACTTGATGGGGATGGCAGGTACGGGATGGGGATGGATGGTAGGGGATGTCTGGTACGGGATGGGGATGGCTGGTATGAGATGGGGATTGCTGGTATGGGATGGGGATGGATGGTAGG
>NW_009646313.1:2080-2401 GCF_000708025.1 Charadrius vociferus | reverse complement strand
GGGAACTAAGCATCCCAGGGGACCTCAGTGTTAGGAAAGGACCCCGAAGTTACAGGGGGACCCTGAGTTCTGGGGGATGGGGGTGTTCAAGAAAGACCCAAGTGTCTGGGAAGGCACCCAGGTACTGTGGGGATGTGCAGGGGGGACCTGGGTGTCCTGCGGAAGGGACCCAAGTGTCCAAGACCACATCGGGTGTGTGTTGGTGGGTGGCCAGGTGACCCAGGAGGGGTCCCAAACATCCCGGGTGTCCGGTGGTGGGGGGGGACCCGAGCATCTGGGGTACCTGGAGCTGGTAGGCCAGGGCAGCCTGAGCTTTGGGGG
>NW_009646313.1:0-699 GCF_000708025.1 Charadrius vociferus | reverse complement strand
TTGTCCCCAACCTGTCCCCTTGTGTCCCCTTTCTATCTCTCCCCCCAGGTGCCACGTGGTCATTGTGGATGTCCTTCAGGGTGTAGCTGACCACCTTGACACCTTTGTCCCCAACCTGTCCCCTTGTGTCCCCTTTCTATCTCTCCCCCCAGGTGCCACGTGGTCATTGTGGATGTCCTTCAGGGTGTAGCTGACCACCTTGACACCTTTGTCCCCAACCTGTCCCCTTGTGTCCCCTTTCTATCTCTCCCCCCAGGTGCCACGTGGTCATTGTGGATGTCCTTCAGGGTGTAGCTGACCACCTTGACACCTTTGTCCCCAACCTGTCCCCTTGTGTCCCCTTTCTATCTCTCCCCCCAGGTGCCACGTGGTCATTGTGGATGTCCTTCAGGGTGTAGCTGACCACCTTGACACCTTTGTCCCCAACCTGTCCCCTTGTGTCCCCTTTCTATCTCTCCCCCCAGGTGCCACGTGGTCATTGTGGATGTCCTTCAGGGTGTAGCTGACCACCTTGACACCTTTGTCCCCAACCTGTCCCCTTGTGTCCCCTCTCTGTCTTCTCCCTGCCCCATTGCCACGTGGTCATCATGTATGTCCTTCAGGGTACAGCTGACCACCTTGCACCCTTGTCCCCACCCTGTCCCCTTGTGTCCCCCCTTTGTCTTCCCTCCAGGTGCCACCTGGTCATCGTGGATGTCC
>NW_009646312.1:0-776 GCF_000708025.1 Charadrius vociferus | reverse complement strand
ATGGGCTGAGGACAATGGTATGAGGTTTATCAAACACATCCTGGAGAAACTTGCCCTCAGACCTACTAGTATAGTAATACTTTCTCTAAGCCAATAGCATAAGCCTGAATTTATTATACGTTATAGGTTTTCTGCTCTCTGTTCCAGCTGTATTAACCCATAGTGGGAAGACTGCAGTGGCCACTAAAAGGTCTAACTCTGCTGAGAATGTGTTAACTGTAGGCATGTTCATATTGGAGGCAGTGAAAAGAACAGCAGTGGAAATTAAACTAGCTTTAAAATAATAGTCCTGGTAACAGTGTAGCCACCACAGGAAGTAAACCAGCCATGAAGCAAGGTAAATAAATGTGTCCTGTAACTTCACTGTGGATCTATAGAATTAAACTCCCTACAATGGTATTTAACACAGCTCTATCATCTATATTCATTGTGATGTCTAATTTTAAGAGAGTTTATAGTGTTCATAGAGTAAGGTACAGCTCTCTAGTAGGTAGACAACAAGACCCAAAACCTAGCAACACTGAACAGCTGTCAGTAGATGATATGAATTCTTCATTGCTCTGTCAGATTGTGGGACATAAGTCCACCTTGCCTATCCATAGTAGTCAGTCTAAATGTGGTCTTTTGGTTATCTCACTCTGCCAAGGAGTGACTTGTGTTTTAGTGGAATAAGGAAAAGGAAAGATGGAAAATATTTTCTTCTCATCTCAGAAATTCAAAGGAAAATTCCTCATTCTTTTTGGGAGACAGAAAGAGCAAGATCTTGGAGTGGCTTC
>NW_009646311.1:0-506 GCF_000708025.1 Charadrius vociferus | reverse complement strand
GGGAAGCCGGTGCTTGGAAGCCTCCAAAACCCCTTTTGGTAGAGGGAAGTGTCATATGGGACCCTTCCCCAGCACGCAGTGGGCACGGGGTGGATGGAAGGACGCCTTTCCCTCCCAGTGGGGCAGCTCCTGGGGAACACAGCTCTGCCCTGGCAGCTCTGCCTGCTTCGGAGATCCCCGCAAAGCCCCCGCCACCCCATTGAGCTGCTTTTTTTTGCCGCCTTCACCTGTGTGCTACTCATTCCTCCTGCCAAGCGGGGGCCAAACCTGCCCTGCCTGGCACAACACGCTCGGGAGCACCGAGCCAGACCCCACGGCTCTCTCCCCGCCGCTGACCCTCCTTGCCTTCCAGCCTGGCGGTGAAGCTGAGCCCCTTCGGCGCCTACGCCCTGCTCCTGCTGGCCGTGGGGCTCTCGCGGGTCTTTGTGCTGGCCCACTTCCCCCATCAGGTGGTCGGCGGCATCGTGGCAGGTGAGCAGGGCTGGAGGGGGGACATTTGGTCCCTC
>NW_009646310.1:0-774 GCF_000708025.1 Charadrius vociferus | reverse complement strand
ACCTTCCCGATATTGGATTGGGACAGATGGTCAACCAGGGATATCACGCGATGAAGTAACAGAGGTAGCCGCTCAATCATTAAGCCTAAGTGAGCTGTGAGACACGCGTAAGGATTACAGTCGTCAGGAAGACAAGCAAGTGGTTTCTTGGCTGCTCTGATGCTGGGATACTGGAGCCAACAGTTTGGACTTAGATGGTAGAGAAGCCAAGCGGTTGGGACCATTGGCTAGAGAACTGGGGATTGACAGGGCTCTTGGAAGACCACCGCAATCCCTCACCCTCTGGAGGCAACTCCTGTTAAGCATGAGGAGCAGGTATCCGTTCATATATAATATTTAAAATTGCTTTTTCCAATTCACTCACCCCAAGAGAAGGGATAAACCATCGAACAAAAGATTGAAATCCTGTTGGCCTTTCAATTAAAGGATTCAAAGTTCTCCGGGTTCGGACTAGAAGTTCTATGCCAAGTTGAGCTGGAAACAACTCTGGGGTGAATCTCTAAGTCAGTTGACATTACTCCTAAAGTACAAATACCTCCCCAATCAGGTGATAAAGCTTTGTAAGCTTTTTCTCCACATAGCCAGAATACTCCTAGCAGTTCAGGGGCTTGCCAGATTAAATGCAGCCCTGAAGTACTGCTAGTGGTGTTCGAACATTTAGTCCAATTACCTACAAAAAAATGATTCCTACAAAGCCATTGGTTGTTTACACTTGGGGGGTAGCACCTTTGCACACAATGAACTTGTGAATAATCTCCAGAATTTGACATACCT
>NW_009646309.1:350789-351828 GCF_000708025.1 Charadrius vociferus | reverse complement strand
CTCTGGAGCACACAGATGGCTTCGGAACAGGTTCTGTCAGAACAAGAGACGTAGTCAGAGGAATTAGAAAGGTCCAAAAGGGGCCAGAGACACCAAAGGAATGGGGAGATGCAATGAGCTCAAAAGGGAATTGAGCAAAGTACAGATGTCCTCAGGGACCCGGGGACTGACTGGAGGCACGCCGAAGGGGTGAGAGGACAGAAAGACAGACTGGAGTAACAGAGGGGGACTCGGGAAGCGTTCTGAGAGAAAAAGAGGGGTGCGGAGTGCCCTCTGGAGCTAAAATGGGGCTCTGGGATGTAGTGGATGAGTCATGAGAGCTTGGCGCAAGGAGCGGAGGAGTCCCACGGGGGCCTGAGAGCTCAAACAAGCCTCAGAAAGGATGAGGAACTCCGAAGGGGATTTCGACAAAGTAAAGATATTGTCCGGGCGCTGGGGGCAGAATGAAGGCATCCTAAATTGCAAATAGTAAGCTAACGGTGCTCTGAAGTGCATAAAAAAATACTACCAGAAGGAAGCTGAAGCACTGTAAGAGCGCTGGGGAGTACGAGAAAGGACTTGGAATGCATGGCTATAGAGAGTAGAGGCATTATGAGGGGGCGGGGTAAGAAAAGAAGGCTCGGAAACAAAGTGGGTGCCTCAGAGTTCCGGGAGGGTGTCTGGGCAAATCGCAGATGAATGAGCGAGAGAAGTACTTAATGGTGATACCCTCGATAGCAGAGAGAAAAATAAAGGAGTGCTGCACGGCAAAGAAAAACTAGAGGCTCTGACGGACTGAAAGAAAGGGAGATTAAGTGCTACGAGGTGCTGGGGAGATCGAGGAGGGTCTTGGGAAGCATCTTGACGGTGAGGAGAGGGGTGTCTGGGGGAGCTGAGGGACTAAAGAAGGCTTGGGGATGACGAGGAGGAACTCGGGTGATCATCTGAGTGGAGTACAAATGGTCTTGGGTGGCAGGGGACCAAACGTGGGAATCTTAGGTAGTGTAGAAGAACAAATGAGTGCTCTACAGCTCAAAGATGGCCATGCCTAAAGAACTAC
>NW_009646309.1:342545-346376 GCF_000708025.1 Charadrius vociferus | reverse complement strand
ACTGAGCCTCCCAAGTCTTATCACAATTTATGATGTTAGCATGACTCGACTGAGCCTCCCCCTTTCCTTTCCTCCCAAGTCTTTTCACAATTTATGATGCTAGCATAACTCGACCTTGCAGCCTGGCCTTGTTTGCTTAGCAGATGTTGGCTATCTTGCCCCATCCTGCCAAGCAGCTGCCTTTCATGAAGCACTGTAACAATGAGAGCTTTTAGGTTTGGTGAACAAACAATACTGAGCTTGTCACAAATCCTTCTGTTGTTTACTCTCAAACGCCTTATCAAAATTCTGTCCCTTTGGAGCAGCCTCCCTTATCCCCCCGATGACTAATCTTCGAAAATCAAACATACTATTTCTCCCTTCAACATTGTTCTGATCCCGAATAGGCCTTGCTGTGGGGAATTTCTGCTCCCCTGGAATTCCTCTCTGCGCATCAGGAGGATTTTCCCGCTCCCAGATTCTAATCCCAGCAGCTCGAATAATTTGTCTTCCCTTTGGCGTAAACAGGGCTCCTAAAATAAACTGCATCTCATCCGAAGTATAAAGATTGGGGCCCAAAAACTGGTCAAGTTGTTCTGACAAACCTAAAGGATCTTCCAACAATTTTTTCATTTCCTTTTTAAATTCCCTAACCTCGGTACTGGTTAGAGGTACATTCACAAACCCCACACCTCCCGGAACTCCTGGCATAGGCACTTCTCTCGATGGGAACACATTTCCCCTGGATTCCCTTTTAGAAGGGGGTAAAGGGAAGCTCTGGACGTCTTTTTTTTTTTATCTGTTCCAGCTCTGTGACCCGGGGTCTTCGTAATTCCTCAAATACAGGGGCAGATGGTCATACAGGTCCCTCCCCTTCTTGTATGCTGTCTTCCCCTTCCTCCCTATTTTCCTGGGGCTCAGCCCAGGGGTTATATGGAGGTGGTAAATAATCTAAAAGCTCCCATTTTTCTTTCCTTCTTTTCCTCAAAACCTTTTGCTATTAATAGAGGGTGCAACCCTCTCCAGCATAAAGCATATTCACACTCTTCTTGACTCGCAGGCTCCTTATTCACGTATAAATTCAGAGCCTGACAAAGCCAGTCTTCCGTCGACCCGAATTTTGGCCAATATAATGGGTCAGATTGAATGGGTTAAAAGAACCCATTAGAACATACAATATTGTATCATCTTTTTCTTATCCTTTCCCTGGGTGCAACCCTACCCCCAATTCCCCAGCATTACCCCTAAAGGACTGTCAGGTGGAATGCTCGAACCAGGATCCTCAGATCCCTCTTCTTGTTCAAAACCGGATTTCTCATCCTTTCCCTGGGTGCAACCCTACCCCCAATTCCCGAGCATTACCCCTAAAGGACTGTCTGGTGAAATGCTCTAACCCGGATCCTCCGATCCCTTTTACTAGGCCTATTTCCCGTTATCTCAGTCTCCCGCGGGACTTCCTTCACCTAGAACCCTTTCACTCTGCGCCCTGGTGTTCCTCTTCCTCGTGGAGCAGCACAGCCCACGTGGCACCCCTTTACCGGTCCCTCTCCTCGTGGAGAAGCCGAACCACACAGATCCCGCCCACATGGAGCCTCTTTACCGGTCCCTCTCCTCATGGAGAAACCGAACTACGCAGATCCCGCCCACGTGGCGCCCCTCCTCACACAGAAGCCGAACCGGGCAGTACCCGCTCACGTGGCGCCGCTTTACCGGTCCCTAACTGCAGATCCCGCCTAGGTAGCGCCCCTTTAGCAGTCCCTCTCCTCACGGAGAAGCTGTTACTTGAGCAGATCCTGCTCACATGGCACCCTTTACCGGTCCTTCACCGCAGATCCCGCGCATATGGCGCCGCTTTACCGGTCTCTCTCCTCACAGAGACGCTATTACCCGCGCAGATCCCGCTCACGTGGCGCCCCTTTACCGGTCTTTCTCCTCACAGAGAAGCCGTTAGGGGTTCCTCTCCTCGCAGAGAAGCAAAATCGCGGTTACAAGGGCTCCATGCTCACTTTGCAGGTCTCCCGTGGTACTCCGCTCACCTGGAACCCTTTCGCTTCGCCCCTTCACCGGCCGGTCTCCTCGCGGAGAAACGGAACCGCGGTTATAAGGGCTCCGCACTCACTTCGCATATCATCCTGCGTCTCATTCACACACTTTCAGTCCTGCTCCCCAGCCCGGGTAATACTTAACAGCCAATTTTCTTACCCAGACTTTCCCAGCCGCCCAAGTAATACTTAACAGTCAATGTTCTTACCTGGGTTCCGTGCACAGAAATTGTCAGCTGCCGCGCGTAATTCCATTTTGTCACCTTATCAACTTTTCCCTTCTCCCCCCTTTGCTTCGAGAGTCCTCCGCCCTCCATGAAATGAGGCAGTAAGTTGGAGACTGCTAAAATCAGCAGGGCACGCCCCTCCGCCCTCGCTGCCTCGTCCCGCAAAAACAGGGGTGCTGACCCCGGACGAGCCCCCAAATTATGAGAAACACTCGCTCACGGATAAAAACGTACAGAGGACAAAGTCTTCGAAGCAAAGATAAAAGTTCATTCCGCATCAAAATAAACGAGTCGGCTGAGTCGGGTGTCCCTCAAAAAGAGCACACCTACTTACAAAATTTCCAGTATTTATGTCCTCTCCCCTTTTCCCATTGGTCAGGTACTTCAGGGCGCGCATTCTTTCACGACCGGTTAGCCTATTGTAAGCTAGTTCTCCTTTTAAGGAGTTGTTTTTCTGTTGTGCTGTCGACACACAAAATGGCTGTTCTAAAGGGCAGGTCATGACCCTGCCTGCGACGTCGACACACAAAATGGCTGAAGCAAAACAATTCCTGAGATCTATCTCTCACAAAGGGATGGAGTGAAGTGAAGGCAAGAGGAAAAGAGGGAAGAGAGAATAGGAAAGTGGAAAGGGGGGACAGGAGACATTGGGGGAATAAGGGAGAAAGGGGCAAAAGGGGGAGCCCAGAACGGAGAAAAAAAGGCACAGCAGGGAAGAAAGGAGAAAGGGAGGACTGGGGCAGGAAAGGAGGAAGGGGGGAACGGGCGAGGGGTAAAGACGGAAAAAAACAGGAACAAGAGAGGTCGAAAGAGAGAAAAGTAGGACATGGGATGGGGAAAAAAGGTTGAAAGAGGGGACAGCAGATGGAGTGGGGGGAAGGAAAGAAACGGGATGGGGGAAAGAAAGGGAAAAAGAGAGTACATGGGACACATTGGGAGGGAATTGAGAAAGACGGAAAGGGGTGACGGGGGGAAGGCATGGGGAAAGATGGAAAGGGGGTACAGAGAATGAGGGTAAGGGAAAGGGAAAGTGCAACTGGGGGGAAGAAAAGATAAAGGGGGAAGTTGGGGACAGGGTTGTGAGTGGGGGAAAGGGGGACAAGGGGGGACAAGGATAGGGTGGGAATAAGGAGGAGAGGAGAAAGGGCAGGATGGGACAGTGCAGAAAAAAAAAAGGAGGACTGGGTGGGTGTAAAGAGGAAAAACAGGACAGGGTAGATGGAAAGAGGGAACGGGGGAAAAGGGAGATAGCAGGGACAGATGTCGGGGGGAAGAAAGGGAAAGGAGGGACATGGCGCAGGGGAGGAATTAAGTAGAAAAAGGGAACAATAACAGAAGAGGGAAAATAATAACAACAGTAATAATGACCTGAGTCACTCTCACCGCCCCAGGAATTGGCACCATCCAGAGCAGTGATCATGGATCCCCGCCCCCCGATAAACCCTCAGTTATATACTGAGCAGGACATCTATGGTACGGAATATTTCATTGGCCATTCCATCCTTCGGTCTATGCTTTTATGGGAAGCTGAAAAAATGTCCTTGAATAGTGTAAACATCACTTAGCAACAACTAAAACCAACT
>NW_009646309.1:340118-342484 GCF_000708025.1 Charadrius vociferus | reverse complement strand
ATCAGGATAACCTACAATAAAGAAAAATAAACCGAAAACTGCTATTACACCATCTTGCCACCCCTGAACATTCATTACAAAATTACTGACCTGAAAAAGAAAAGCAGCACACAAGTCTACTTTCTACCAAATATGCTGCTTACCTGGTCCTGAAGGTCTTACCTCAAACTTTCTAGCTCTGCTTCTCTAAACGTGAAAACACACCTGCCCAAACAGCTGAGCCGCCCCCAAAGCTGCATTCGACTGAAGGAGCTGCGAAGCACCGACACCGGAGGAGTGCAGCAGCGGAACGAGCTCCCTCAGCAGAGGCTGGGAACGGGGAGGGGGGAACCAGCAGAAGGCAGAAAGGCGGGTGGAGAACCAGCAGCGAGTTTCCTGGGTTACCTTCAGTTCACAGCACATAAAGCACCGAACCGGATTTGATCCTCTGGGAGCTCTGAGTCACAGCGATTATCACACCGCTTGTGTTCAAGTTATCTTGACTGGGTGTTGTGGAGAAACATTTCCACAGTAGCCACTTTATTTTTGTAATCTTGAGATACTTCTGATGTAAATTTGTAACCATTCCCTGTAGTTTTGGAAGCGTGCTGTTATACGACGCCTGATTTCCAGACGACTGCCAGGCACTGCCAAGGCCCGGGAAGACTGTCGGGCCATAGAGTTGGACTTCTGGAGGACTGATGGGCACCCCCCGATGCCACAGAGATGGACTTCCAGAGGACTGATGGGAACTTCCGGGTGCCGGAGGACTACGGATAATAGATTTGGACCTCCGGATGACTGACCGGCACCTTGATACCATTGAGATGGATTTCCGCTGGGCTGACAGGCACATCCGGTATGCCGGAGGACTAAGGGTCCTAGAGTTGGACCTCCAGGAGAGTGGCCGGTACCCTAGTACCATAGAGATGTGTTTCCGCTGGTCTGACGGACACTTCCGGTAGGCTGGAGGACTAAGGGTCATAGAGTTGGACCTCCGCGGGACTGGCCGGCACCGTAGTACCATAGATATGTACTTCCGCTGGCCTGATGGGCTATTCCGGTATGCTGGAGGACTACCGAGTCATAGAGTTGGACATCCGGAGGACTGACCCACACCCCCGGTGCCATAGAGATGGACTTCCGGAGGACTGACGGGCACTTCCGCTCTTCGGGAGGATTAAGAGTCATAGAGTTGGACTTCCGGAGGACTGATGGGCACCCCCGGTGCCACAGAGATGGACTTCCAAAGGACTGACGGGCACTTCCGCTCGGCCGGAGGACTAAGGGTCATAGAGTTGCACCTCCGGAGGACTGGCCCGCACCCTAGTACCATAGAGATGTACTTCCGAAGGGCTGACGGGCACTTCCGCTCAGCCGGATGACTAAGGGTCATAGAGTTGCACCTCCGGAGGACTGGCCGGCACCCTAGTACAATAGAGATGTACTTCCGCTGGCCTGACGGGCTATTCCGGTATGCTGGAAGACTACCGAGTCATAGAGTTGGACCTCCGGAAGACTGACCGACACCCTCGGTGCCATAGAGATGACTTTCAGAGGATTGACGGGCACTTCCAATGTCATGGCGGACTGCGGCGTCACAGGGGGTTTATATTGTCTGTTTACCCTTATAAAATACAGTATTTTAGACATATACACATTTTTATCTATAACGATACATGTCTGCTCCGA
Source organism: Charadrius vociferus (assembly GCF_000708025.1). NCBI lineage: Eukaryota > Metazoa > Chordata > Aves > Charadriiformes > Charadriidae > Charadrius > Charadrius vociferus. Next base: position 340,813 of record NW_009646309.1, on the reverse strand, counting down.
TACAATGCTATTCTCACAGTGCCAGTTAACGGTAAGCACGCAGAAAGAGACTATGCTTTTGGGAGGAGAAAATAAGCGGAGGGAAGCAAGCTTTGCATGGGTGCAACGTGCTCCAGAACACACCTTAGTTTTAGTATTCGCGCTCAAATATTTCATCGAAAAGCTACGGGAGGAGAGCCGGCACATCCTTCACGTTACCTTCAAAGCCCACGCAACAAGGACCTTGGGAAAAAGGCAAACGCGTATGGAGATGTACCTCGTCCTCGCAGACCACTCTGGATCCTTTCCGCCTGTCCCGTACCGTCACGGCAGAAGAAAGGGTGACCACGGAGAAAGGCTGGCCGTTGACAACCTGCCGAAAGAGGAAAAAACCCGTGAACGTAAAGCCGGCTAGGAGCTCAAGCTGCCTTCTGCCCTGAAGGTTTGCCAAGACAACAGCTGAGCAGAAGAAAAAGGACTTGGCATCACCTTTGCGACGGTTCTTGGGGCAGGCCACTAGAGCTCTTGCATTTTTCAGACAACCCTGCCTTTCGCTGACTCACCAGCAGCTCCAGCTGCACAAGAGCCACCTTCCCAGGTGCACACAGGCGACAGACTGGTACGTTTTCTTGAGCCTACGTACAGCCAAAGTTTCCTCATCCGAGACGGCCCAAGGTGAAGGCTTTTGTTACAGGGTACAGCAACCCACCGGCCCG
>NW_009646309.1:337869-339953 GCF_000708025.1 Charadrius vociferus | reverse complement strand
GTGCCCACACGTACCTTCCTCTTTGCACGAGGAGCCCCTGAGCATCCCGCCGAGCGCAGCCGCACGCGCAGGATCAGCTTCACCCACGCTGATTTCAGGGGATGCCGTTTCTGAAGCTTTAAACTGAAAACCGCCTCTTGACGCTTGGCCACAGCACAAGTCATCCGTAACGAGAACTCTGCAAACACGCAGCAATGCAAATTGCAAACCTGCAGCAGCAGCAGCAGCTTCTGAGATATTTAGACCAGGAACAAGGGAGAAAAAAAAAAAAACAGCTTCAGCTCGTGCGCAGGAAAGCCACTGACAGAGAAGAGGGTCTGCCTGTTTTCTGTAAGGGCTGAGAACGCTTTCTCCTTCCCTTCCAAAACCCCTCTGTTAGGTCTGAATATCTGTTATGGTTGGAGAGACCCATAACAATTTACTGTTGTTTAGACAATCGTTCTGTCACCCGATGACCCCTCCCCACCAGGGAAAGGGAATCGGGAAAAAACAAGGAAACCGGGGAGGCGAAGTATAAACAGATTCAACAAATAACATTAATAGCACTAAAGTACCAATATTGATCCCGACACCCATACAGAATATGCAAAGATTATACTCAGCCCATTCTATCCGTAGGAAGCTGTGCACTCCCAGCAGCGGACAGCAAATGTCGGACACTGCGAGCGCTACGGCTGCAGGAGGAAGGCAAGGCCTCAGGGGTCCGGCACCGGGGCACGTAGTTCTTGGGATTGCAGCCGTCAAGGGACAGAGAGAACTTCCCAGCCAACTTTCTAATTTATAGTGAACGTGACGCTAATGGTATGAAATAATCCTGTTGGCCAGCTTGGGTCAAGCACCTGGCTCTTGCTCCTCCTCATCCCTGCACCTGGCAAGCTCGAAAACATCGAGACCTTGAAACTGACGCACCATAGCTGGCTAGAAAGTCAATATTTTCACAAAGTCAGACGCTAGAGTCTTCTAAAAGTGCAGTCTTCCCAAGTATTAGAAGAGAAAGCATTCCCGTGTTGCTTAAACCAGGACAATATTGCAGCACCACTGTGCCAATACCCAGAGTGGGGACCGACAGCCCCGCCACCGGACGTTTGTGGAGCGTGGCACGCAGACAGAGGGATGCCTTTTGCCACACGCAACCCTGAATCTCCTGAAAATTTACCTTTGCCAAAGAGAGACCCTTGGAACGTACTGCCAAACAACACTCAGCAATAAAACTTTCACGGGTTTGACACACACACACAACTCGGGGGGAACTCACTCTTTGCTTCCTGCTCTGCTGTTGCTCTTCCTTCAGAAAACCTACTTGGAGCCAAGTTTTTCAATACTGCTTCAAGCACTTACCTTCCTGGTATTACCGAATTAATAAAAGGGAAAAACAGCTTTAACGCTGACGGTGTACTTGAGTGACTCTCTGAGTCTACAACTCAATCCGCTGAATGACTAGTCCTTTTCCAGAAGGACAAACTTTTTTGACTTAAAAGTCCTAGATTGCAGGCTCCACGTTGAGCCACAGGACAACACGCCATCAACAGTCAAATAAAATATAATAATAATAAAAAAGGAATAAAAATCAAGGGAAACATCAGTTTCCATCATGTTTCATTCATTACATTTCTACTGGCTCCTAGGTGCTCAAAAATTAACGATACTGACACCACAGATTCATAAAAATTCAGTTATAGAAAGAAAAATAAAAGGCTATTTCTAAGTTGTCCGTAAAATTAGCACAAACAAACAGAAAAGAAACACTGGACCCTAAAGAAGGTATCAGGCAGCTCTTAATTTATCCGAGAGGAAAATTCGCTGTTTTACCCGAAAGGAAGACATTCCTAACTACCCAGGCACCAATTCGGGAAGGAGGCATGCAATTCTGCATCAGCTTTTCTGCGCTGGCAGCAAATTTGCCTTTTCTGCCCGTTTGACGTGGAGTACCTGCAGCGCCCCTGAACTCGCAAACCTTTCTCCCCGCTCCCCCAGCCCCACGCCCGCCATTACCTGAGCAGCCGGCGGAATCAGCCCCGCAGGATTTTCTTCCCGGGAACCACAAGGGGACACTGGGAAAAGAGGAGGCGAGAAATGAGCCTGCT
>NW_009646309.1:332546-336543 GCF_000708025.1 Charadrius vociferus | reverse complement strand
CACCGGGGCCGAGCGCTGTTCTCTGCCCGGGCGCGGGACGCCGTCCTGGGGCTCCCTCGGTGTGTGCGGCCCCGTCCCACCCCGAGCAGGGGTTGCCCCGGTCCCCCCGACGGTCCCATCCGGCTGCTGCCTCCCTTCCCACCCGCACGGGCTGAGCGACCTGGAGCAGCGGGGGGTGTCCCTGCTCACGGAGGGGGTCAGAGCTGGTGGCCCGTAACGGTCCCTTCCCACCCAAACCATCCCGTGAACACTCGTATCCACCGGTTGTGGAGAGACATCCGGTCACAGCAATGGAGAACGGCTGCACGAGGTGGGAGAAAGGTGGGAAAAAGCTGCGTGAAGGGGCAGATGAGCCTCGGGAGTGGTACTGAACCGGCAGTACAACAAAGCACTTCAGGATCTAATGGAACACTGGAAGGTGATCTGCTCACAGACGCTGGTATGATCAGCATCGCAACACATGCACAAACCAGATGAAAGCAGTATGAGCCCACAACAGATAGTTTGGGTTTAGTACAGGGGGAAGGAGGCTGAGGTGGAGCACTCTGAAAAAACCCAACACCCCCAAAAAACTAAGTACAATGTCAGAACCGTGTATACAGCTGTGACCGGTATCCCCAGCTCCTGCTCCTGGTTAGCAGAACTAACGCCATTTCATAAGGCAAATGACCACTCTCTGTGGCTGACGACTCCCCTCCTCACCGGTCCCAGGCACCGGCCACGGGGGCTGTGACAACCCCCTCAGAGGGGGACAGGCGGCTACAGGCCCTGAGCGGGACTAGGACCAGAACTGCTGCTGGACAGCAAAACCCGCAATGCCCCGGCAGCGGCTGTAAACTTTTTTGCTAGCAGCTGGTGCAGCACTGTGTTTTGGGTTTGGGATGGGAACAGTGTGACAGCACACTGCTGGTTTGGTTGGTGCTGAGCTCTCAGGCCTTTTCTGCTCCTCACCCCCTGCCAGCAAGGGCAGGGGGGGCACAGAAATTTGGGAGGGGACACAGCCAGGACAGCCAACCCCAACCCATCAAAGGGATGTTCTGTGCCATGTGACGTCATGCTCGGTATATAAAGCCGGGGAAAGGAGGAAGGGGGGACATTCGGAATGATGGCATTTGTCTTCCCAAGTCACCGTTCTGCGTGATTGAGCCCGACTGTCCTGAGGACGGCTGAGCCGTGGGGAGCAGGGAATTAATTCCTTGTCCTGCTCTGCTGGCATGCGCGGCTTTTGCTCTGTCTGTTAAACTGTCTGTATCTTAGCCCACGAGTTTTCTCACTTTTACTCTTCTGGTTCTGTCCCCCATCCTCGCTGGGCAGCTGCGTGGTCCTGGCTCCAGCTGGTGCTAAAGCACAACAACAACTTAGTGCTGTCATTGTTCTGCCAAGGTCCCCGAAAGAACCTGGCTGGCCCCGTAGTGTTGGGTGATAAAAGCTGTCAACTAAAATTTCCATCCAGTCACAAGAGGAATCCTTAGGGGCAGGAGTTCCTTATCACTGTATCTGTCCCCTCTCTCCAGGCACTCAGTTACCTTTCTTCCCATATGGAAGAGAGAACTCCTGTCGTTATAGGAGAGCTTCACCCCTCAAGTGCACTGGCATTAGTCTCACTCTAGAAATTACTCCAGTCCTACAACTGAGATGCAAGACCTGGAGATGGTTCCCAGGAGCAGAAAATATTTCCCTGTTGGCAAAATCCTTGACAGAGCCGTGATGAGAGATTGCTGTACAAGTCATGACGAACAGTTCGGCCTTTGTGGCTCATGCTCATACACACTCAGAAAGAAATGCTCCATGACATGGTTTTGCTGGACAGACACATTTTAAGCTTGTCCATGGAGGCTGGGGTGTTACATGACACGTTGGGGACAACTGGCTCTGCTGGTGAGGCAGAGGTCCACTCCAGGTCCTGCAGCAGCTTGCCAAAAGCTCTCACAGGTGCCAGCCCCGCAGGACAGGGACAGTTTGAGTGTTGCTGTCAGCTATGGGGAAAGATCTCGGGATGTTTGGGGCCCTGGGGTAGGATTTGGGGATGTTTGGAGAGGAGAACCCCAGTGTGGGAGGCCAAGCAGGTTGCAGGAGCATCCACAAGGACCTCGGCCTATACCGTAGGCTGAATCAAAAGACATTTCTGTTACATGAGAGTAAGACACCACTGACGGCTGACTCGTGCTGGTCAGGATGGGGCTGGAGCGTTCTGGGAGGGTGGGAAGTGCGGGTCCCTGCAGCTGCTACATGGCCACAGGGAGGTCCTCGGGGCAGGGAGCACACCGTCATGCCTCCACCTCAGCTGTGTTTTGTCACCCGTTGTGTTTCCTCACACCACGGCCATCCCCACAGCCAGGACTGCCGGGCAGAGGAGGCATGAGACACGTGGAGTCGGGGTGACACAGCTGCACCGTGTCCCCAACGGCGCTGCCGAGCCCAGCTGGGTGCTGGCGGCGCCCCCCTGCGCTCAGTTCCCACAGCGCTGTAGGGACAATGTTCAATTAGACATCAGCTACAAAGGTGAATTTTACCAGGAGAGAAACACTACGCGTTTTGTACTTGTAGCTACTCCCATGGTAAACACAGTGGTGTAATGGAATAAGCAAAGCTAAACCACCAGTAAATCATAGAATACATATAATTAAGTGCCGATTGGATCTTTTAATAGATCATTTCCTTTAAACAAATGAACAAAAAAAAACCCCAACACAACCTCCATGGTTCCATACTGTTGCTCTGCTAAAAGGAGTAGACTCTTTCCTATTTTTAAGATTATTTTCAAAGAACTGATTTGTTTGGGTTTTTTTTTCAATTTTTGCCAAAACCCTGTTTCTTCAACAGGTGTAGGCAACAAGGGAGTTACTGTAGATCATGAGTAAGCATGCTTTCCCCATAGGTACTACACAGGCCCCATTACACCTCATCAGCTTGTCCCTGAATCCCAGCTGGGTTATAGTTGAAATTAATTTGACAGACATTGAAAAGTATTAAAAGTATTCATAAAAAAAAAAAAAGAAAAAAAGGGGGGGGGGGATGATCGGTCCCTGTGGTTCCTTTTCCTAACAATTATTTTATAATGTTCTGCCATTATTTCCATCATCCCTAAATCAAAGGAATTAATTTAAGTCCTTCTATGATATAGCAAATTCAGAGGCAGGAAAAAAAAAAACAACAAACACCAATCAAACACAAAAAAAACAAGGCCTTTATCCCATTTCAGACCTCTTAGTCAGATTTCAGTGGAAATCCAGTTCTGAGGTATTTGTTTCAGATGATCTGGACCATAAAGATCTTTCCTGGGTTTGGTAAGTAGTTTTTGTTATTGGGTTGGATCGCACATGCACCAACATCAAAATAGAACCACAGAATGGTTTGGGTCGGAAGGGACCTTAAAGATCATCTCGTTCCAACCCCTTGCCCTGGGCAGGGACACCTCCCACTGTATGTTTAAATACAGCCTAGACACCAACAGGCTGAAACAAATACTTGCTTCTGAGAGGACTGCGGAGAAGTCATCCTCAGGGATGCAGCCACTTCACATACTTGAGTGTCTTTCATGAGAAAAAAAAAGATCTAAGCTGAAATTCCCTCACGAATCCCATACCCTGGAAGCAAGGGGGAAGGTCTGGAGAGAGAAAGATTTTCCCTCAGTTGAGGAGGACTAGATCAGAGACCACCTGGCCAAGCTGAACATTCATAAGTCCATGGGCCCTGATGGGATGCACCCACGAGTGCTGAGAGAGCTGGCAGATATTATTGCTAGATCACTCTCCATCGTCTTTGAAAGGTCATGGGGAATAGGAGAGGTGCCTGAGGACTGGAGGAAGGCCGACATCTCTCCAATCTTCAAAAAAGGCAAGAAGGAGGACCCAGGGAACTACAGACGGGTTAGTCTCACATCGGTCCCTGGGAAGGTAATGGAGCGACTCATTCTGGATGTCCTCTCCAAACACATTGAGGAACAGGGAGTTATTGGAAGTGGTCAACACGGATTACCAAGGGTAAATCACGTTTG
>NW_009646309.1:316715-332091 GCF_000708025.1 Charadrius vociferus | reverse complement strand
AAAAGGCCAATGGAATCCTGGGCTGCATAGGGAAGAGTGTGACCAGTAGGTCGAGGGAGGTCATTCTCCCCCTCTAGTCGGCACTGGTGAGGCCACAACTGGAATACTGTGTCCAGTTTTGGGCTCCCCAGTTCAAGAGGGACAGGGAGCCGCTAGAGCGAGTCCAGCGAAGGGCAACCAAGATGACTGAGGGATTGGAGCATCTCCCTTATGAGGAAAGGCTGAGAGAGCTGGGACTCTCTAGCCTGGAGAAGAGAAGGCTGAGGGAAGACCTTATTATGGCATACAAGTATCTAAGGGGTGGGTTGAAGGAGGATGGAGCCAGACTCTTCTCGGTGGTTCCCAGAGACAGGACGAGGGGCAATGGGCACAAGTTGGAACAGAGGAAGTTCCGTTCCAATACACGGAAAAACTTCTTTACAGTTCGGGTGACAGAGCACTGGCACAGGCTGCCCAGGGAGGTTGTCTCCTTCTCTGGAGATTTTCAAAACCTGCCTAGATGCTGTCCTGAGTAACGTGCTCTAGGCAATCCTGCTTTAGCAGGGGAGTGGGACTAGATGATCTCTAGAGGTCCCTTCCAACTCTGAAAATTCTGTGACTCTGACTGTGACTCTGTGAAATCACTAGCTCAGTGTAGATCAGAGATAAAGCAGTTTAATTAAACTCAGTAATCTGCACGAACACCACAAGTGACCTATGAATAAAACTGGGGGGAGAGCTGGAGCAATCGATGAATTTAAAAGGCCTTTTTTTTTTTAAAGAGTCTCCGCATTTTTATTGGATGTAGCAGAGCAGCCAGCACCACCACCAGGGTGAAAAGAAAACACAAAGTAGCAAAAGAAAGGAGAACTTGAGTATAGCTAGAAAAATTAAACTTTTTAAAAGCTAACTTATTTAAGGCAGTCTTCTTCCTTTGACAAGTCTGCAGGTAGAGCCTAACATATATTGCATCAGATACAGATATATAGAACATTGCTCTAAACTGGAAAAAAAAAAGTTATTTTTACATTTCAAATGCTTTGCAAGCAACATTAAAAGTTAACAGGTCTCAAGAAATTTTTTATGTTTCCCTCCCCTTCCCCAAAAGGCTTTTCATCTGTAAGCACTAGTAAATACATTCCCATGGTCCCTCTATTTTAAAAGGCCATCTGTAAATTATCACAGTGTGATAAGCAGAAAAAAAAAATCAAGAAAAATGAGAAAATAAAGCTGTTCTATGTGACTATAGTACATAATAAGAGAATAACTGGAGTCCAAATACAATCTATCTGCAACCCTTTTTTGCTTTCAGGAAGAGGTGAAACGACCGCTGCACAGTGCTGGCTTTCTCTTCGCACAGGCAACAAGACTTAAAGCCTCACGAAGCACACAATTAGGCAAATAAAGCATCCAAATAATCTAAACATACTCTAACATTAGTTTAATCCCCAGCGCCATGTAAAAATACATTCTAAATTAACTGCGTTTCAGGGGACCTTCAAAGTTGAAGATGAAGATCATAAATAAGAAAGAAACCAACATCCTGCAGACTCTATCAGTGTTGTCAATTCCCAAGAGGTTCTTAGTCCTCCTTTGTGATACATTGGATATATTTTAGCACAGCGTGGGCATATACTGATACATAGCTACGTCATTAAAAGTTGTATGTGCAGGTTACTCATCTCCTCTTTCACAGACTTGCTGGCAGAGGTCGGCTACTTCCCATAGAATTTCTTATTCAGAAGAAAGATCAGAAGGTTGACATTCACTTTTGCTCTGTCGAACAACTTCATGACCGCAACACCTTCATACTGCAGCTGCAAAAGATCCTGCCAAAGAGAATACCTTTATGAGCAAGGAATCCTCAAGAGCTTATTGACAATATACAAGACCCTGTGGTACAGTAGGTTTTTGAGCAGTATCTATCACAAAGTACATGGCATAAGATAGAAAAATGAGAGACCCGTTAAAGATCTGCTCATACTGCGTGAAAAATAAAGTCGCTCTAAGGCATTTAAAATCTTGATTTTTTTAATCTGTGTTTATTAAAATAATTATGAAAGAGGGAAGAAATGGAAGACCACTCTAAGAAAGCCACATTTCAGATCTAGCCAGCTCCAGGCTTTTCATTTGAACGGTAGCCATAAGGTTGCTGTAACGTTTAGAAAGGCTCTCCTACATGCCTAATTGTATTATGTACCCATGAAACATTACAACATTCCACAGCATCACTTTCTAAAAATCTTAGTTGCCACAGGTCTCAGCGAGGCGGTTTAGAGCACTGCACTCTAGGGCAGAGAAAGAAACAGCCTCTCTGTGGGGACTATGTACATGATGCCGATGCGGTCTCTCAGGTGTGCACGTAGGCAGCATTTCTAGTTACACTTCGCTCTTGTCAGCGATGCACCTGACAGAGCAACAGGCCTCCCTGCACTGGTTTGTCTCTGCAATGACTTTCTTCCAGCAAGCCCGCTCTTGAACAATCCATGTCGGAGAAGGCATTCAGGTAGCGGTAGTGCTACTGTGGGGGAACGTTGCATGCCTTCCAAAACCTGAGTCTGCCTCCCGCAGCTGTCCAGCCTGGGTGACGCTGGGTAAACAATCATAAAGCTATTTCTGCTGCTTTCTGTAAAAATTTTGGCAATGGCAATGAAAGTCTTTTTAACTGATGCCACTGTTAATGCTATACTTGGATGACTGCCGGCAGCTCCCTCCTTGCTGTCCTCTCAGAACAGCTGCTTTTTCTGCAAAGCAGTGCTCCAAAGGCACAGCGGTGTGGCAACACATGTGCCTGAGCAACCTTAGGTAGCCCCATGAACCAAGTTCGTGGCCAGCTCTGATGGATCAGGACCAGGACGAGCCAGGGGAGTCCTCAGCACATGGGAACGTCACGCACAAGGCAGCTGTCCCTCCCAGCAGCCAGCTAGGTGGCACGGTCTTACCGCAACGCAAGGTGCTCCTGCGCACAACCTGTTTCAAGACCCGTGAACCACCCAAGATTAACAAGCCTAACGATGCCCAAGTTGGGTGGGCAAGGAGAGAAGTGGAAGAAGGGGACAGAGACACCAGGCGTGACAGTACTGGCATGGGAGGAACTATCTGGGAGAAGGTCAGTCACCAAGCCTGTTCTGGTGGCCTGGCTAAAGTAAAGGCTGAGGACTCCTAAGAACTGTATGGCTGAGGAAACCAGTGAGTGTAGGGTGGCAGAAAGAATACCAATACGTCATTACCAGATGCAGCCACCGCATTTGAGCCTGGCTGACTGCTGCCCCAGATTCCCAATCCCTGTGCTGCCACAGGAAGCGGTTGGAAGTGCACATGTTCGTTTTGAGTGTGTACACGGAAGCGTAACTAAGAACACAGACTGACATCAGGCTTTCGTTAGTGAAGAAACAATAGTAGTCTGAATCCCCCATTTGCATTGCATCTGTTTCACCTGCAACAAATGGGTTGGATCTGAGAGCATTTGTCAGACTGTTCAGGCAGAAAACATGCCGTTATTATGTTGATGAAGAGTCTGGCAAGCAGAACTTATATGCCACTATTAAATAGGCCGGTTCTTACCTGATAATGTAACATAAAGGTTTCCATCTGTACTCCCATGAATTTCGCTTTTACCTCAAAATCTCCTACTTCTTCTGTTGGATTGATCTCAAATATCACGTTTTTAAACCTATGAAAAAACACAGTGCGTTATTGAACATGTAATTCCTACTGAAACAGTGAGAGAATACACAAGATGAAATCTGAAGATAAATTTCTGAGAGTTCTATTCTTAACTCTTTATTCTGTATCCCCATTTGGAATGAGACTGTAAAAGCTGACCAGACTCAATACAACAATGAATGGAAGCCTAACAGACTCTAGAGAGTACATCCAGTACATCTACATCCAGTAGATTACACCTTCACACAAGCGCGGTAGGAAATACGGCAATTTAGCCTGTGCAGTCTAACCAGTCTACTTTAGTGCTACAAATCCGTGCCTCATTTAGTGCAAAGTACAAAATATGATTCAGGGTTATAAAAAATTCTAGTAACAGGCAGCTTCTCTGTATGCCACAGAAGATACACCAAGTTCTCAAGGCTAGCAAACCGCAGCTGGACAAACTCAAGCTAGCATTAAGTTCATTTTTCAACAGTGACAGCTATTAACTGTAGTAGCAACCCCGAGGAGGTACCCCCCTCCAGGACTCTGGGGGTGATAGGGAAGGGGCGGGTGGGAAGAGGATGTCGTGTTTAAATCCCGTTACACTTCTCAAAGACCTGTCTCACTTCAACCAGAAAAAAAGAGAACTTGCAATGTCTCTTGGCCCTAGGGACGCCAGCCTAGATGGCCAAAATAATTTATTCAGCTTTAATAGCTAAGTCTACCAACAATGCTAAATTCCAAGAACAAAATCGCCAGACAATCTGTCACAATCTCAAACAAATCTGAGTTTCTGTTCCTCAATTGCCAGCGCCTGGACTAGTTTGAAGAAACAGACAAGAATTAACACACCTGTTTTCCTCTTCCTCCAAGGTTATTTAGCTTTAAAGAGTTTTAAAAAGATACTCACTGGTTAGCTTGCAGGTCCTCAATCTCTAAGAGCACTCCCTTCTCATGAAGTCGAGCTGCTGTGTATTTTAGAGAAATCTTTTTACTGTTTTTGCCTTTCATCTCCCGAGGTTTCTTAGAGACTCTGCAAAAAGACCCAAACAAACAAGATGATCAGTCAAATGAGTAAAGATATTTTGGACAGCAAACATTTAATCCTATTTGGATGAGGGGATAGAACCAGTATAGCTAATCAACTGTGACTAACGGAGCTGACAGATGATGTATTTCTACTAGTGAGTTTATCTACAAAGGCACTTGTAGCTCAGATCAGATTTTCCATTATAACTCTTACCCTATAGGAGAAAAAAAAACAAACCAACAATAAAAATACCCCAAAATATAACCACATGGTACTTCACAGAAAGCAGTACCATCTATCATTAGGCAAAAGGGGATCTGGTGACAACTGATGTGGAGAAAAGGCTGAAATTACTCAATAACTTTCTTGCCTCCGTTCTCACTGGCAGTTGGTCTTCCTGCCTCTCACCGGGGAGGAAGACGCTTTTTTTTTTTCCTCCAGAAAAATCTGAATTGTCTTGCACTACAACAACTGACTCCATTCGGGATAAAAAGAGGACAATTCATGACCAGTGCTTTCCTTGTAGACAACTACATTATTTTCATTCTCTGCTCCTAGAAAGGATGACAAGACAGACTGACTGAGCAGCATGTGTGTTATCTGGGCAACCTGCTTCATTCCCCCTGACTGTCTACACTCCCCTCTCCCAGAGGGACCACAATTCTTTCAAGAATGTCTTTTTGACCCCATTCGGGGCACTGCACTCTCCCCGTATTTTCCACCACTGTTGAGACCCTTTTAGTAGAACTATCGCTGCGGTAAAGAGCTTGGCAGAGGAGCTTTGAGCAGACGGCATTATGATTTTTCTTGGCAACAACCTACACGTGCTTTCTGTAAGAAACACTTCCAGGGCCACAGCATGGTTCTGAGATACTCACTTGCCCTTGCTGGCCAGGTTATCCAAGCAGGTTTTGATGTAGCTTTTGTAATAATCCACTTGTTCCCCATAAAAAGTAGCTTTGGAGTTCAAGGCACTGTATGTCTGCTGCAGTTTCACCAGCTCCGCCTTTCTTCTCTGACGGTATCTACGCTGATTTCGGATATCCTACACCACAGAGAAAGACAGGCAGAGACTTAGTGGGCATTCGAGCTCTCCAGTTGCTCAAGCCCGGAGCAGAGTATTTCAATTGCAGGTTTGATTTTGCTTAGTCTTGCTTCATGCTACAAGCTGGAGCCCTCAGTTGCACTTGCACCGGTTTAAGCGTCACCACTTCTTCTCTGCGTTGCCTATTTTTGGAACTAACCAACTCTACACAGCAGCTGATTTGAACCTTTTGTTGCTTTCTCAAACTTCAACCTGTCCTAGCTGCAATGACCAGAGTGGGCACCGACAGTACGTGATCTAAAGGCACGCAGAGATTTTTGCCACCGCTGGGTAGGAAAGGCATCTCACAAATCAAGCACTGTAACCATAGCAGCACACAGACTTCCTTATCCTTCTTTGTTAATCAGCCATCTTTAAGCATATGATACCTTAATACCTGAACAAAAAATACGATGTGTTCAAGTCAACTTCTATCTTCATTTTTGATACATATTGATGACAATATGATTAATTCTAATTGGATCCCTAAACGCAATTATTTATTCACTTTATATACATAACATTTCCCAAAGAGTTTTTTGGCAAACATGATAGAAAATACATTGTCACCATAGCAATGTACAACAGTATTAGATCACTTTTGCAAGTTTTTCTTAGCTCCCCCCTTTATCATTTAGGTATTCTTGAATGGGTACATTTAAATAAAAATAACGGTTAGGATGCCTTTAAGTTACAAGTAAAACATCCTTGTGTGAGTAAGGTGCTGCTTAAATTAGTGAAAAGGAACAGAAAAAAAGATCACACATCAGGACTTCCCCTCTATGCTACAATGCTTTTCCTTAAAGTGCTGGAGATTCTGGCAACAGAGTCATTTGAGGAAACACAAGCATCCTATGAAAATAAAGGACTTCCCAAATGCCAAGAGGTGGAAACACTGCAGCAAAATGCAGGCTTCATGTCTGAAAATTAGCTACTACAAAAGTTACTCCTCCTGAAAACCCATGCCAGTTTCACAACGCTGCCAAGTCCGGGAAAACTCCACTATGATTACTAGGAAACCACCGACTGGCATACCTTCGCAATGTCATTGATTAGTTCCTGGTATTTATTTTTTGCATTCACTGTTCCCAGTTCTGCCAACTTCTTCAGGCCTGTCTTAATTTTATCTTTTTTTTCTTGAAGATTCAAGTTGCCATCTTCCTTTACAGACACAGATTTTTTCATCTTATCAGGAGTTTTAGCATCACGAATGGCCCGTTTCTGCATAGCCCTTTGATGCTCCGCTTCCTAGAAAAAGAAAACAAAAAATTGCAAGTTCATAAGGAGATCAATTTTAAGGTGACAAAGAACCAGAAACAGATTGTCTGACCTCCAGCATAATATAGAATACAGAGTTTTGCTTGGTCATTCCCATACTGACTCCACATTTGATGAACACATTCTACGTATGGGAATCAGCAGAAGCTTATCTGCTATTTAACAAGCTCTTCCAGCAAAATGGATTCCAGCAAATATTAGAGGAGTAAGATTCACACATACAATTTATTTCCATTATATTCCCCTCCTTATTACTGTTACACACTGCTCCAACATCAGTGGAGGCTGCTTCGGTGCAGTACACAAATGCAGATTCCCAAATCTACCCACATGTATCTAGACAGATGACAGTTTCCTAGTCTAAAAGAACACAGGTAAACAGCTTCGTACTTGCTCTGGGGTAGCTGGTGTTTCCAGGATTTCAGTCAGCGTCTCCCCTGGTTGGAAGCGGATTACATCGACAATTAAACGTTTTGTGCTGAAAAGAAATCAAGGAGAATAGGAGAAAAAAACTTTAAACTGAAAGACCTTCAAAACCATTCTGTTCTGCAATAACACCAACATTACTGATTTACCTAAAGTCAGATGGATGCGTGCTTAGGTAGTCATATGCTAGAGCAGACCAGAACCCTGAGAAGCACTTTACTTTTTTGACAGTGTTATCAGAAACTGGTTCCCTGAAAGTTTCATCTACATAGTACGTCAGGTTTTCCCCCCAGAACCTCCTCAAACAGCAAGGACGTTACCCCACACATTCCAAGGCAACCCCAGTACTGCCATACGGACCACAGAAGCTGCAATTCCAAGGTGAAAGGCAAAGCAGGTAGCAGCAACAGCGAATCTGTGCAGCCAGAAAACGTCTGTAATATCCGTCCAGAAGTGCACGTTAATGCTTTGTAACAGGTACCAAAAATCTCCACAGGACTATTCTCTTATGTGTAGGGTAACTGAGATGAGGCCCCGACTCCAATCTGGTGCCAGACAGGGTTGCTCCTTGACTCGCCTGTCATTTAATCGCAGCCAGTGCCCACTCTGAGGCAATTCTGTCCTTGAGCCACACAGTGAAACCAAATAGCACCTTTACTACTTCACAGTCAGGATGGAACTATCTCTGGCACCACACAAAGCACATCACGTGCACACCTTCCTCATCACCCACAACTTAGATGACTACCAGCACAACTGGTATGTCTTTAATTTTGAAACCAATGTCACCTTCTTCTGGTGAGTAGGGAAATATTGATCTGTCTTTTGAGAAGCCCAGTTAATTTAAAGTTATTTTTGGAGACAAGATTTTCTTTTGGGAGACTGTGTAGGCCAAGTGTAAGCTGAGCCGCAGAATTCTCAGTTAATCTACCTAGTGTCTGACCATGAACGCATCAGAGTAGGTAAATATGCATCAACGTCAGGTAGCTGCTTTATACATCTCAGCAACAGGGGTTTGCTTAAAATTGGCCAAGACTCAATAGTAGTACTAAATCCCCTGGAATGAAGAATTTGGCAGTAATGAAATCCCCGACAGTTTATTGGTTTCTTTCCATTAGGCTAATAACACCTCTATTTCCCAAAAAGGCTATTAGTCTTCATATATTAAGAGCCAGGTTTGGGGGACAGCAAGTGAAGAGAGAAGGAGACCACATCATAAACCGAAAGAGGAGAGCAGCAACA
Source organism: Charadrius vociferus (assembly GCF_000708025.1). Taxonomy (NCBI): domain Eukaryota; kingdom Metazoa; phylum Chordata; class Aves; order Charadriiformes; family Charadriidae; genus Charadrius; species Charadrius vociferus. Next base: position 323,404 of record NW_009646309.1, on the reverse strand, counting down.
GCAAAAATATCCTCTGAAGACATTTCCCACAGACAGGGGAAAGCTACAGGAAGAGCATCATCACCATAGACTCCCGCTTCGCTAACTGGATACAGACATAATCTGCTCAATGGCTGCATAAAGAAGCTAGTGCTGCAGGAACTAGCAAATGTAGCAACAGAGCGTTGTTCACATACACTAGACATTTAGTTAATCTTAAAATTTCCGTATGTCACACGCATGCTATTAAAACACATTTTCACGGGGCATTATATAGGCAACATAAGTATTGATTCATCTAAATTTTACATTAATAGACTTCAGAGTTAAAACTCAATTGTGATAAACACTACAGATTATTTAAGATAATTTTTACAAATTATTCACATGCAGGCAAATCCAACTGCTGTTGTCACACTCGCTCACATCTACAAAGTTTTCTTTTCTGGTAGTTTTCCCCTCCAGAACCATCAAAGATAGACGTTTAAAGAATGACAAATACAACAGTGACAAAGAACTAACAAGGACACATTTAACAGCCGCAGCGTCGAAAGGACACGGCTATAAGCTCAGTGTATTTGCAGTAACAGTCCCACATTTGTTCAAATTACAATTTGATTCTCTTATTTTCACACGCAGATAAACTGTGAAAATTCAGGTTCCTCGTTCTCTTGGGAAACACACCAGGTAGTCAGCCCTCACTTACTTCAACAGAATCGTCCTCGCATCCATCTCCGCGTTCTCATCACCAGGAACGTCAAATTTATTAGTGAGTGTGAGAGAAACCTCAGTCTTAGCCAGCATTTCCCTGTTGGGGTCATTAACATTGCCAGACCCTTCCCCTGCCAAGCAAAAAGAGTTTATAGATTAAACAGTATTCTTTACATTCTTGACTGCTAGAGCTTCGTAAGTTTTCCCTATGTAACAGACCACAGAAGAACTAGTTTCCTATACTGTCAAAAGGAAACCTCAAAAGCCGACAAATAGCTTTTACAAACATCACCTTGAATATGTTACAAACTTTTTCTTCACAAAACTGAGAGAAGGCACTGTCCAGAAAGGGACCACAAAATCACTAGTTTGCATGCCTTAAAGACGTACGTGTATTCCAGACTGTGTCTCAGCATCTCACTCTCTACTGAGAAGAGTAGCTGACCTGCCAAAAAATACTACATAAATCAAAATAGGACCATGCCTTTATGTCCGTGTTCTCATTAGAATGAATCTTCCAAGCAAAGAGTGAAGCCCTTGTTGGCAACTGAGCCAAAAACTGTGTCCGTTTAATACACGCATCATTTAATACACTTAGTACTGCACTCAAAGGAATGCATATGGATGTCCAGAACAGATCTTTGCAAACAACTGGGACAGAGACACGCAAGCACACACAGAGAAAAATGGCTCCAGCGTAACGGAACAAAGAAAACACGTCAAAATATCAATTTGCCTTCTGGAAACTTCTGGAGTGGGGTGAGGTGAGGGGGTTGGGGAGAAGAAGAGAAAGAACCCTTTTTATCCCAGGGTAACAAATTCTCCAGTCAGAGAGAATACAGTGGAACAAATCTGCTGCTGCTTTTTAGAGTGTGTCCTCCCAAACAACCTGTGATGATTCCTCAGACAGTTTCTTTACTGCACTTCAGATCATTTAAGGTAATATCCCATATTTCTGAAGTACAATAAACTACACCACCTATTAAGGACTCAATTGTAGGAACCTCTCCAAGATCGTCCAGCAGCTCATGAATTGGATCATTGTGCTCGGGAGCAATTGCATCTTGATGGTCTAAGAGCAACTAGATGAACAGAAAGAACATTTATGTTGTTAGTCGTGCATCCTTTCATAGACAGTAAAATAACTACTTTGAGCTGGTATATTTTAGAAAAAGATCTTATTTCACTGAACGCCCAAGCAGCAACATCAACATTCAAAGCTGTGCCATTATCACATACCAAAATGCTTTCAAAAGAAAGTTATAGAAGCCACAAACAAACTACTTAATCCCATAAACTGACAAGCTCTTGCACACTACAATCGAAAGACAGCTTTCGGCCTTGTATTTGGTAACTTTGTGTTTCAGCCAGAAGCAGCATTCTCTTTGTAAGCACTGCTTATAAGGAGCAACCGTGACTGATGTATACTTACAGTGTGTGTATTGATGATTTCACCAATAGAAATATAAATAACTGGTTTAGTGAGAGTCACCAAGTCAGAATATTCATCAATGTTAAATTTATCCTGCAACTCAGGAACCTCACAGGCAGCCTGAAAAAAACGTCTTTAGAGAAAAAGGAGAAAAGAAGAATTAGTATGACCCTGAGAGTCATGTGATGTATCAAGAGCATTAACTCCCTATGACAATCCCAAATGCAGCCTCTCTTCTTTAAACTATGGTATATTATGGCATACTACAGTTTGTCAGCTCTAGTTTAACACATCAGAAGTAACCCAGTAAATTCAATCACTGATATTGGCCATGTTGACATTGGCTCATTTTCAGCATTCACAGGACTAGTCTCAGGCTCCGATGACTTTGTTCACACATCAGCAACACCCTTTGCTCCCAGCAATCTCTGGTTTTCTTTATTCCAAAACATGAGAGGTACAAGATGACGATTCTTGGAACAAAAGCTTACTTCAACTATATGAACCGCTGAATGCCAACCTGCTTTATTCCTGAGCACCACTGGGTTTTCATGTGGAGCCAGGGTTCACATGGGACAGAAGGATGTATGTCCAGTCTAGTCATCCACGTCTCAAGTACCACAATAAACATGTGCAGAAGCAAGCTTTATTCTGGAAACTCCTAAGTCAAAATACTTAACTTGGCAATCTCATTAACATACAATGCACTGTTCATAAGTTTCAGGCACACATTTTTTCTGCCACTGTCACCGATGCTTATGGCAGTCTGGAGTGCAATCTCTCACTTTCAACAGGCTGCATATTTGACAGAGACAGAAGTTATCATATTTAAAATCTATGATTACCCCTTTTTACTTGCAACGTTACCCTCTGCCAAACTTCCCAATCTAATTAGCGAAGGTCTTCTACCTGAATTTCTGGTATGACTGTGACAGGTATTCATTAATGATGCTTAGGTGCGCATTGTCTCCCATGAACATCTTATTGGATGCAGCGTGCTGCAACATCTTTGCAATGGAGCCGAGGTTCCTGCGTTGATCCGTGGTCAGCTGCCCTCCAGCTGAAAGATCGATGATGTCAAATGCATCTGGCGCAACAATGGCTGGATTCATGTAGCGATAATAGAGTAAGTTGCCAACAATCTGGGAAAAGTTGAGTAGAGAAGAAAGGCATCAAGAAACAGTGGTATAGGACCAAACTGAATGTTATTGAAACTACTCTGACTGTGCTCTGATACATTATTTTCTTGTAAGCCAGAGGCCCCTTCCAAGTTAAAGGTTCTGCTGTGCTGCTGTATACAAGCACATACTATCTACAGTGTTAACAAAAAAAAAAAAAAATCACTAAGACACAATAGGACAGTCAACACAAAGAGGGAAGGCTGAGCACTACTAGTCACAGGACAATAAAGCAGCAGATATTCCTACGCATAAAGACTTAAAACTTCAACTTAAAAATGTATGGACAGGAGATATTACAAGTTACCAACAGACAACTTGTATGAGCATGAGACAATCTATAAGAAGAATCAAACATAATTGAGTTAGTCTAACAGAGGGCAGAACAATCATGGTATAGAGGAACCCAGCAATGCAGATTCAATACAGAACAAGCACTAATTCTTAGAGAAGTGTGCAGAATTGTCTGCCATCTCCGACAAAGCAAAAATGAACACCAAGAAGCTAAACTGAGGACACTACTTTCCATTCCTTCTCCAAAGCCCTTTTCTCTTTCAGAGTATTTCTTCAATAAGAGAGCAACATTTTCAGGCACAGACCCCAGTTACAAGTTAGCAAGAGTAACTGAAAAACCATTTAATCCGGAGGTAAGAAAATCAGAAGTACAGAAGATGAATGGCATTTGATGCTTCCAAATCCAATTTACCTAGTCAAGTGTGAGCAGCAATAAACTTCAAGGAACCAAAAATAAAGATGTCACATTATCCATACGCTCACAAATATACTTCTAACCTGTATTTGATATTTTGCCAGAAGTAATTCCAGCAATGAAAAGGAATTAACCCAACATGCTGATGTAAAGCGATAGTCCTCACACCGCATGCTCTAGTACTTTCTGGTGGTTCACAGAAATTTGCAGAAGGCCAGGTCACTGAATCGTGGCTTCACCTGCTTGCCATGTGACTTAAATGCACAGAAGAGATCGGGGTCTGAACAAACAGCTGAAAACAAAGAGAAAAAATCTATCCATTGCTGAACAGCCCCAGAAATTATTAACCGCCTTCAGTGAGGTCATGCTTTTGACAACTGTTTCATGCAAGCCCCTGCTGTACTCTCACAGATTATGTCGTGGGATGACAACAGTCAGAGCTGTTTACTACCAGTAATAAGAAAACACATCTGTGAAAGAAAATGTATTAATAACTTTCAAACTTGAGGGAGAGAAGATCAGTATATTACATGGGTAGCTTTGGTTGCTAGAAAAAAATAATCTATGACTTGTTATTGCACACAACTGCAGTTTTGACTTTCATGTGGACCGTTACATTGTTTCCACAAGGATTAATGAAAACTGCAGTTTTCCACCTAAATTTACAGATGGAAGAAATTAATTCACCTGCATAGAAAGAATCGATGTCTCAGAATGGGAAAGCACAGAACTAGAAGAGAGAAGAAAACAGCATTCAGATTGGTAATTATTTTGTAATGAAGCAAAGGCAGAGAAGTTTAAAGAGATGTCAAGTACTCTAAGATCCAAACTCTGTTTTATTAACATGCAAAGTGTTCATGGACCTAATGGCCTTCGTGATTACCAAAAGCCATAAAAACAAAGACATTTCAATGAAAACCCCAAAGCTATACTCATCTGAGAATGCCTACTATTAGGATCCTTTTAGTTCTCCAAAGGTACTGAAATGCAAATTACAAAACTGACCAGACATCACAGACAGTGACCCTCTACATGCTGCTGTCAAAACATCCTGGAGTGTTAGAGACAGGGGAATTACGAATACCAGAATTTTGCATACAGACTTTTTAACTTGACATTGCCTCTTTAAGAAAGGAGCAGCTGGCTGTGACCATACCAGCAAAACCAAGGTTTACTGTCGAGGAGCAAGAGTCCCCCCAAGTCAAGAAACCTAAAGGACCAAATGCCCAAGATATTAAAAGCAAAGCAGAAGCAAGAGGGTACCTCCTTCTGAACAATGTATTACATCTCAGGCAACATATATGAAGCTAACAATTAACAGCCCAATGTGAAACATTTTCTACCCACACAAGTAAATAAATAAGCTTTACATAGGTTTACATGCACTCCTCTCCACACCCAACAAAGGAGAAGAATGAGATGTGCTTGCCACGGCCAATTTTGCTGACAATTATTCACAAAGATGTTCATATCCTCACCTTCAGTAGCTCATCCTCGCCAGCATCAGGAAACTTCTCATGCAGGGAGTCTTTTAGTACCTTGGCAATGAAACGCATCCCATAACTTCAAGAGAAAGAAAAGGGCAAATAAGACTGCTGCAAGCACGAACCCACCAGCAGCTTCTAAGGGATAACATTGCGGTACACCAGACTCACGGGATTTTGTCCACTGAACTAACAATGGCAGAGAGGAACTTGTCTGTCACCGTCCTCATGTTTCTGATTGAGGCATCCAGGCGTGTCCTCACCTCTTCGTGATTTAGAGCTTGTTCAGGTGTAACATCATATGGCAGTTTGCTATTTGAAAAAGTCAAACATGTGAAGGTGAGTATTCCTCAGGCTAGCATATTTCAACAATTTTTAGCTCAACATGGCAGCACGCTTATATTCATTTGACTGCCAAGTGCTGTGCATTGCCTTCCGTTAACCTTTCAGGCACTCACTGGAAGAGCTGAAGACTTCTTGCTTTTACCTCCTCTACTGTCCCTTGCAATGGCTACTGTCAGAAAAGGCCTGTCTAACTCAAAACTGTATCTTTTTTACAGCATGCACACATGAGCACTAGGCAAAAAAGTACCATTTGTGACATGCAGTGGTACTTTGGACTGCAAATAAATTGGTCAACAAGCAAGCTACACATTTGAACGTTCAGATGATAAGAGCTTGGACACAAGCCAGAAGCTAGAACAGCATCCATAAAAATCAATATAACAGGCTATTGGCAGGAAGCAGTGCCAAATGAGTAAAGTTTTCTCCATCAGCTGAAATTACTGCATAGTATTCCCGTGAAGACAGACAGATGAAGCAGATAATTCGTAAAAGCATCTCCTAAGTCTCATGTAAAGAGGAGGACCTGAACACACATCTTCACCTGCATTTTTAACATGCCCAGAATTTTGAACCAAGTGTACAGCAAGATATATGACTGCAGATTGCTTTGAATGGGGAAACTCAACTCATCTGGTATGGCTTCTTTTTTATTTTATTGTATGTTAAAAAAAACCCAAACACCACCACCACAACAGAAACCTCAAGTTCTAGCAAGTCACATGCACCGGAAGAAAAAGAAACCAGATTGACACAAAAGCATCTAGCACAACCCAACTGTCATCAGTGGCTGATATTAATTAGAAAGATGTTAGGACTAGAATAATTGCAATGCCATGCTTCTCCTCCAGAAA
>NW_009646309.1:288145-316682 GCF_000708025.1 Charadrius vociferus | reverse complement strand
TTTCCTTTCTAGTGATTGCTGTGTAAGGACTGCCAACAACGCACACTGTTTTAGCTGTTGCTAGGCCATCTTTATGCTCTTCCAGATCTCTCCTCAGCTTCCCATAGAAGCTGAGGAGGAGTGTAGGCAGAACAAGTGAATGACCAATAGGATAATCCATACCATAGATGTCATGCCAAGTACATAAATGGGAGTTAGCTGGGGGAGGATCCGGGATCACTACTCAGGAGTCTGCCAATTCACTGGGCGGCAAGTGACTCGTGTCCTTATATTATCGTTATTATTATTGTTATTTTCCTCTTCCCGTATTGTTTCTGTTAAACTGTCTTTACCTCAACCCATGAGGTTTGTTTCCTTTTCCCACAGCTTCCCATAGAAGCTGAGGAGGAGTGTAGGCAGAACAAGTGAATGACCAATAGGATAATCCATACCATAGATGTCATGCCAAGTACATAAATGGGAGTTAGCTGGGGGAGGATCCGGGATCACTACTCAGGAGGCTGCCAATTCACTGGGCGGCAAGTGACTCGTGTCCTTATATTATTGTTATTATTATTGTTATTTTCCTCTTCCCGTATTGTTTCTGTTAAACTGTCTTTACCTCAACCCATGAGGTTTGTTTCCTTTTCCCATTCCCCTCCTTTTCTCCCTCTTCTCCCCACCCTTCTGGGGGGGAGTGGGGGGGAGCGAGCGGCTGTGTGGTCCTCACTGCCGGCTGGGGTTAAACCACAACAGTTGGCTTACAAATAGTCCCCAGGTTTGCTCAGGCTATATATGACATGAACAGAGAATGACACAGAATCCATTCCCAAACACTTGTTAACAGGGTTTCTTTTACGTTAGAGGGCATCTCATAGCTAATTATCAAGTCAACATAGGCGAACACCAAAGAGCATTTCTCCCATCTTCTACTGAGATTCCCATTCAACACTCTCAGCACCATCGCCAGAACATGATCTTTAGAACTCGTGGATGAAAGCTGTCTTGAGGAGATGGAAATGCCGGTATCAGTTGGACAGATACATGCGGTGAAGCCAAGGATGGTTTGGAAAGATTAACAGGGCAGTGCAAAGCAGCAGAGCAATGTTTAGAAAAAACACAGCAGTAGCAGTTCCCATACCTGGCCTCGCCAGTTTGAGACTCCATCTGGTTAACCCAAGACTTGTAAATATCCACCGGATCAGTTTTGATATTGAGTGATTTGTCATCGATGATTTCCTTCACAACTGGTGCCAGGATCTGCCTCAGGGCATTCTGACCACGGGCACCACGGTTGAAACTAACCACCATTTTAATAACAGTAGGATTCCCAGTCACAATTTCATGTATTTGGTCTACTTTTGATCTGAAGAAGAAAGAATCTATATGAAATATGAGGTATCCATAATTCTGTTGGCTTTAGATACGTTTCTTGGCTTAAATCAAACTGTTAAAGAGCATCACCCTCACAAAACAGATAATGGATTTGTACTAAAATCTCAACACAGCAGTAAACTACAACACTATACAAGAACAACACTGTACAACAACGCTTCTCAAGACAGATGAGGCAAGAAACTTATGACCTCTGTTGGGGAATTCCAGTGCAACTTGCCAGTAGTCATCTCAATGACAATTAATGCAAATCCAACTGTATGTTCTATCTGAGAGCACAATTCAAAAATACAAAGGAAACAGAGAATGTTTTATGTAGAGAAGAGAAAGAACAGTAGATTTCTTCCAGTACTTAAAATAAGAAAACAAGCAATCGACAACAAAAGCCACACCTAGTTATACCACTATGAGAAATACAGCAGGGGAGAATGTAGCAGCTAGGTCTCCCTGGACTACTATTCCAAGCATGAATTTGAGGGCGGGGAGGGGATTCTCTTTTAGAAGTTACTTGTTTCAGGGCATATACCACCTTCATGCTTAAAAAGCATTCCAAAGAATGCTTAAAGAGTAGTTCCTCAAAAATTTTATTGCATTCTTCTTCACAGCAAGTTGTGCAGCTCCGTGTTGTAAAGAACTGAAGTCAGGTAACTCCATGCTCCTAAGGCGCAAGGGATCAAACAAAGCATGCTGGAGGACAGCCACAGTCCCTAACACCGACACTAAACAAACACCAAACAATAAAGCCTCTCGGTTTCAGCCTTCTCATCAACTTTTGGAAATCCAGAGAGCCTAGTGTTAGCTTTCCCCCTGGCTCGCAAAGCCTGAGTCTGCGGTTTATTGGAGGTGTCCCCAGACACTGGAGAATTGAGATTAGACTGAATTTTCGGATGACTTTGCATCAGATTAAAAGCAGCTGCCATGTTGAGCAGCGAAGTCTTGACCGAAGTAAAAAGCTCTCATCCTCAGTGGACATACTCGAATCTTCCTTTATAGACTATGTTAAGAACAGATACGAAATGGGAGGAGGACAATGAAGGGACAGTCCAGCATTATCTGCATATCAGCATGAGATATAACGTGAAAACTGCCTCAGTTCGAGAAACTGCCAGAACTGATTCAACAGCAAGAATGTGCCATATGCTACCACGTACTTGATCTCTTCCTGCAATGCTGTTTGGAAAAGCCGCAACAACAGGTATTCCTCCCTTTGATTGGATGCATAGTTATACAGTGTGAAGATGACAGAATCCATGAACTTTGTGGATTTGTTTTGAGGCATCTGAAAAATCAGCTTGGCCAAGTACGTTGGGTTAGTCTACAACAACAAGAAAAAACACTCAGTGTGCACGCCCACACAGGCCAGTGTCGCTAAGAGCTATACAGCGCATAAGCAAAGACTGTGCCGAGGCACATAAGCCTCTACGACAAGAGGTTACGGAGCAGTGTTAGAAGCTGCCTACCTGAAGTAAGTAGAACAGATGCTGATAGGCTTCCAGCTTCTCTCTCTTCTCTTTGCTCAAAGCTTTCAAACCTCCCCTTTGTTTGTTCAGCATCATCATGTCAGAGAGCTGCTCCTTGTTCTTCTTGGTAAGTTTTTTGCTGTGAGAAACAACATCCTGAAAGAAAGGACAGGGACAGATTCCACTAAGTATTTTACAACAGGCAATATTGGGAAACGGTGGCAACTGTGAGCACACTTCTCTCATATGTGGAAAGGCAGGGTCAAGGTACGCCTGGGGCTATTAAAGTGAAGCATTATTTGCTGCGGCAGCAATTTCTCTGACTGGAAGTACATGGTCTGCTTTGTCCCTGACTTCCCAAATTTGTCCAAAACCCTAGAAGGGTTAGTCGCTCTTGGCAGCAATTACTATCAGAACTGGTAGCACCCTGAAGATGCCTGAAAACATTTTCTTTTTAAAATTTGGCTTAAAACCTAAAAATCCTGTTACATACTCAGCTAGGTCACTACCTCTACATACTCCGACAGCAATGTCCCTTTTCGCTGTAGGCACTAGCCCAAAAGCTGCAGCCTCCTTCAGAGACCAAATTCACTACACCAATTGAGTTTACACTGGGAGGAGCCTGGTGTCATACCATCCTGGACCAAATGAAATGCTGATCAGAACTTCGGCTTGAAGAGAAGGAATGCTGTATCAGCAAGAGCTTTTTTTGTGTGAAATTAATCATGTTGGCCACCTCCTTTAAACAACAAACACCACGTGGCACAAGCGTGCCTCCTGCCTCCGAAACCACCCCTCTCGCTGCAAGCTTGTGGCATTCATTGATGGTTGGGCTTGATGATCTTAAAGGTCCCTTCCAACCTTAGCGATTCTATGATTCAGTTGTTTAACCACAAAGGAGCAACAAAAGAGAGTTCTCAAAGCCTTCAAACACACAATCTGTTGTCTTCATTAGGTCAAGACAGTCTGGTGTGTTTGTCTTTTTTAGTTTCAGGTCTTGTTTCTTCTCCTACATTTTACTTCCAGGGATACATGCTAAATTAGCGGAATGGAAGAAGAATGTACTGGGGGTAAAATCTGCAACTATGGGGCAATGTTTTCCGCTGGACCTGAGCAACTGACATCCAAGGCCAGGAGTTCTCCATGCTAACTACCACTGGGCTCAGCTCAATCCGTAGTTGGTCTCCCCATCAGAACACTTCCTACCTGCAATGTAATTTTGTTTTTCACTAGCAGCCCAATTTTGATGTCCATGAGATTGAGGTCATTTTCCAGTTGCTGATTGGATCGGATCAAGGTTACAACTTCCTCGCGCAGTTTCATTAGCTCAAGCTCCTCCTGAAAATCTTGATCACTCTGATCGAGCAAGTGGACAAATTTCCGAACCACAGCCATAGGTGGGTTTTCAGCATTAACTAAAAATAGGCAAGAAAACACCAGGGTACAGGAAACAGAGTAAATATATGCCTTATCTATGTTTAAACAGCACATCAAGGAGCAGTCAGAATAAAATTAGCCCCACCATGTCTAAACAGTTTCTGACATTTTCAATTTCTTGTTTTGAGCAAATCATGAGAGGAGCGAACAGTAAAGACAAAGTCAATATCAGCCTAGGGTGGTCTACACTGCCAAAGTTATCTGCAAAGCTACAGTTCTATTTTTCAGCAGCAAAAGCAACAGCTGGCGTCAAGTCTTCCTTCAGCCTCAAGATCCACCTACTCTCCCCGCACTGCCCCACCACCTTCATCCCCACCACTCTTCAAAACTGACTTGATGTTATAGATCGCAGTAGCAACGTCCCTTACAAATAGAGATTCAAGGCACATTTTATCCTGTTGGCAATACTTACTGAGGGTTTTGTAGTCTTCTCGCGCTTTGTTTGCTCGGATAAAGGCTTGAATTTTTATAACATCATTTATCTAGGATTAAAAATAAAAAAGTGCTTAACTTCATTCTGGAAAGACTACAAAAGTCAGGTACTGAATTAATTTAACAAGATAGCCTCTTACATGGTTTCTGAAATACTGCAGACGATCTCTGTAACGTCTTCTGGCTTGATACATCCTGGTCATTGACTGAATCTACAGAAGGGTAACCAAAATACTCAGATCAAAACCCTTCTTGCAAAGTTCACTATCCAAAAGGTTTACCAAAAAGGTCAGCAGGGAGCACCTACTACCTTCACTACTTGGTCCTTTTGTGCTCGCAGGTAATCCAAACGGATTTGATATGCCTTCCTCTGCTTGTAGCCACGCCACTGGGACTGAAAACAGAACAGGTGCACTGACTTTACTTTTCTAATCAAAGAGAAACAATTATAAATCTGAGCTTCTTTCTGCTCCTCAGCTTCTGACTTCCCTCTTGGCTACGTAAAATGTGAAGGAGACATGCTTATCTTATTGAGATCTACAGTGTGAAGCATTAACTATTTCACCAACTGAAATCACAAGAGACTTGAAATTACGCTGTGAAAAGCCTGGGCCTTCTGAAGCACAGTTAGAGGTCAAGGACGCAGCTAAACAGTCAAGTTGGCAGAACCTGTTCTACATGAGGATCATACATTAGGTGCTGCTGCTGACGAGAACAGCGATGGAACATTGGAAGCCTTCAGAGCAGACTCACCGCTTGGAACATAAGTCAGGCAAGGGGTTTGACTGCACTTAAAGGGAGAGAGTGTTATTTTAATGAGCTGGGAGTGGTTTGGGGGGTTTTGTTGTGTTGCGTTTTTTTGGTTTGTTTTTTTTTCAAATATACACTCAGAGCACGTGCTACTTAGGCAGAAACAAACACACACATACTGCCCAAATAATGAAGTGGTAATAGGGCGCAAAGCACCTATTTCATTTGCAGACATTTCAGTTACAACACCAAAGATTTTTTTCATTGTTCTCCCGTAAACGAGCCTATCCTCATGCTGAATTACCCCACCATCTCCTTTCGGTCTTCAATCCTCCAAATCCCTGGACAAATTTCAAAGAAGAATAATTTTACTCAGCAATACTGGAAGCCGTGTTGTTTCTCTTCAATTCATGAGGAATCACAGCAGTAATTCATCACATGGTATTATCACCATAAAGACATCCAACACACTTCATATGGCCCTAAACACTGAATCTGATAATAAAATGACAGGTAAAGCTTCCTCAAATAAGCTTTTCTCCCTCCAATTCTGCCTTAGAAGACTTTATTGATTATATATGACATGGAAAAATAAGTAATATACCAAAGCTCTTTGGCAGAAGGAAATGCCTTCAGATAATTTGCAAAATTAGGTGAAGACAATTGTGTGCTGTAACTGTTTGAATTGAACAAAAACGGTCAGTAAGTTTGTGTATCAAAAACAATTGCAGAGTACAAGTTCCAAACATAATTACCTGAATGCACGTGATTGCTGGTACTTGTTTCTTCAAAAAATTCATTCGTGAGTTGAATTCCTGGCGAACAAGATATCCTCTACAGCAAGCCTGAAGTTTCGTAATCAGGTTCTCATTGGCCAGCCACAACTGTTCTCGGTTGTACGCCGCAGTGACTCCAGATATGGTGCTCTGGATTAATGTTATGGTAGGAAGAAGAGCCAGAAAAAGAGAATGGAGATACAAGGAATGGGGTGTTACATCAGCTTTCTGTATTGTGCTTATGAGAAACTTCCAAGTTTCCTTTCAATAAACAGCAATACCATGGTCCTGTACCCTTTTACTGACAGGACGAGTTTTTCTGAAATAGGACAAGGAGTTCTGACACACACAATCTGATGATGCCCAGTGCAATAAATAAATTACTAAGCTTGTTAACGTGACTGTGGCATTGAAACATTGTCTCATAGAGCTGCATTAAGGATGTTAATGGTAAGAACATCAACTTTTCAGAGGAACAGCACGTGTTATATGTACCCTACCTGTATCTCCTCCCGTGACAGCTGTGTGTCATTTTGCACAAATTCTGCTGGTTCGTCCCATCCTCCCTCTTTGGTCCGCAGGTTATGATAATAATGATAGCCTCCTCTCACCCAGTGTTTCACCCACTCGCTGCCATTACCCCCTAAGAGCAGAAACCGCAGCGTAAGTCTCAAAACAGACAAGTATCTTATCTTTCCCACATACAAATGTTACGACTAGGAAATCCACATATGCAGATGCTCCTTCCTCCAATCAAGAGAAAGAATGTTTCCAAGTCCCCAGTGACCTCATCTGAGAACTACCTAAACAACACATTCTGCAAGTGAAGAACACTCTATTACTCACTTTTTTTTTTCTTTTTTAAACCTTAGTTCACAAAGCATCCACAATTGCCACCTGTAACACAAGACTTATCCCCAGAGGCTTTTTTACCTCTGGTTCCGATTCCACATGCAATAACCTTGAATTTATTTCACTGACAGTTAGCTACTTGAGGTTCACCTGCTGCCGTTTTTCTTCTCTTGACTTCTGACAGTTCTCGCTGGTATGTCTCGGCACATTCTGGAGTGACTCCGTATAGCCCAACATCCGGTGAACGCAAGGCGCTCAGGGTCTGGCCAACATCACCATGGTCTACTGCTTCATTAATGGCCAGAATTCCTAAGGAGACTTTGATAACACACGGAAGCAGGTTATCTTGGCATCCAGGAGCTCAGTGACTCACAGCAAACATAGAACAACAGAACAGAGCAAGACAACAGGAACACATGCTTAACAGTTGTGGTGTGTACTATATTGTGTATATACAGAAATATTTAAGTGTATATAACTACAAAATTTAAATAAAACCAATCAGACAACTTGCACTATAGAGGCCTCTTCACTATGGAGTGTCCAACCATACGTGTTACTGCACCTGACAGCACATCATTTGTGTGCCCCGAGTCCCAGTACAGTGCTGATTTACCACCAATATTTCTCAACAACAGGTTTTAGGTCTACTTTGACATCTGTTTTAGTTAAGGCAGTTTCTTCCAGCAGAACCAGTCACAACTCAAAAGGGGCCTTTTCAACGACCTGTACCATACACCCCTAGTGAAGATAGTATGGAGTAGCCTGTCAACAAGTCAAAAACCTGACTGGGGAAAGACAGGTGGCAGAGGAAGAGAAAAATAACAACGTGTAATTCCAGGGCTACCCCAGAACTGCAACTCAAATACAGGCATATCCTCAAATACAGGCTTGGTGGAGAATGGATGGAGAGCAGCCCTGAGGAGAAGGACCTGGGGGTGCTGATTGACCAGAAGCTCAACATGAGCAGACAACGTGCGATCACAGCCCAGAAGGCCAACTGTATCCTGGACTGCAACAGAAGAAGTGTGGCCAGCAGGGCGAGGGAGGGGATTCTGTCCCTCTACTCTGCTCTGGGGAGACCCCACCTGGAGTACTGCATCTAGCTCTGGAGTCCCCAGCATAGGAAAGACATGGACCGGCATGTCCACAGGAGAGCCACGAGGATGATCCGAGGGCTGGAGCACCTCTCCTATGAGAACAGACTCAGAGAGTTGGGGCTGCTCAGCCTGGAGAAGAGAAGGCTCCGGGGAGATCTTATTGCGATTTATTCTAAAACATCTTCAAATAAAGAATACTACTGGACAAGGTACAAATACAAAAGCAAGCTCATTTCTGCTCCAGAGCGAGGGATGAGGGGAATCAACTGTGCCAGAAACTCTACATATCCGATACACAGACTCACTAAGAACTTATGCTGGATGGCAATCTAGTCCAACCCCGCTCCCAAAGCTTGGCTAATTCAAGGGCATTGTCTGACCGAGTCTGGAAAATCTCGAAGGACAGAGATTCCACAATGTCTTTGGACAACCTATTTCAGAAGGCACCAGAGAGATTCCAGACTCACATTCAACTTTTCAGTTTCTAGTACGGTTGCCTATTCAAAGCAAAATCAAAAGGGACTGACTTTGCATCTTTGGATAACTTTAAGTATCAGCCTAACATAAGATCAGAAGTTCTGGAAGTGGAAAGTAAGACATTTTATTAGCACACCAGAGATGAAGAAAGAGAATCAAGAAAAATATAAGGTGAATATAATGACAGAAAACAAACAGTTTACTAATACAGTGCAAATCAAGCAAAACAAGCAGACAGGGGCCAGTGTTGAATGTAATGGAAAATTAGAGATTTAGAGTAAATGGAAATACAACATCATATTTTAAAAATGTATAAAAACAAGCTCTCTGAAGCATGCGGTACTTAGCAAATAAACAGCATATACAGAGAACAGGCCATTAGAATATATCAGAAGACTTTAAAAACCTTTCTATTTTCTTAAAGAGAAAGCTTCTGTCAGGAACAGGAACAACAACAAAAAAAACCCAAACCCAAACACTCCAAAACCCCCACAAAACCAAAAAAAAGTTAAGCAAAGAGTAGTAATTACTTCATTGTTTCTGGAGACAGAAAAGACATCATTATAAAGACTGGGATGTAACGATGGGTGGGCCAGTCCCCCTGCAAACTGCCCTAAGGAGCAGAGGTGGATATCACTGATGTGTGTTATTCTTTGTATTTGAAAAAGATGCAAGATAGTCTAGAAATACTTACTAGAACCAAGACAAGACAACAGTATGCCACACGAACAGGTAATGCACACTAGAAAACACCGATTAAATTGTGCATGTGAAGACTCTCATACCTAACTAACCACCCACAGACACACACAATTAGTTGCAAATGACAAACAATTTGATAGATATTTGCCTAATGAGGTAACATGGTCACATGCAAAACTGGTAAAATGGCATATCCCCCCAAAAGATAAGAAATTTAGTATTTGAACAATCTGACATTCACTCCTCAAAGAAAAATTACTACGTCGGAAGCACAGAGATGCACTTGACTGCCTTTGCCACATTTACATGACATTTCCAGCTCCCAGCCTTTCCTTAAGTAACCATAGTTTGGTTGACAATGGGGCTTGATTGCAATATCGTGCGACAATACTTACATCTCTCGGACTCCTCTGTGTCCTTGTTAGCCCTGTGAATCCCATCCTGAATTTCATCTAGCCAAAGTACAGCTGTTTCATCCTGTGTATCCTGAAGACAATACGATGAGAAAAATACACACAGCGTGAGGAGAAAAGTATCACTATT
The DNA here is from genome assembly GCF_000708025.1 of Charadrius vociferus. NCBI lineage: Eukaryota > Metazoa > Chordata > Aves > Charadriiformes > Charadriidae > Charadrius > Charadrius vociferus. The sequence continues at coordinate 306,779 of NW_009646309.1, read as the reverse complement.
TTTGCAAAGCAAAATAACCCATAGTCAACAATATCCAATATAGCAGTCTTCTGTATCAGAGGGAGTAAGACGCATTTCAGTCCTTCTAATTGACTCCAATACAAGGACATCACGTGCATTTGTGACTAGGAGAGACTACTACGGCATTACCAGACTCAACACCTCCTCCCAGTCAAAAACTCTTTTCAGGAAACAGAAAGAAGAAGAAACTCTGTCAATGGGAATCGCTCTGATAAGCAAAGAGAACGCAATGCTGAGGACTCTGTACCGCTTAGTCCTAAAGCTGTACTTGCTAAGAGGACATGACTTTCCAGGAACACAAGTTAGTCCTTCGACAGAACATGGCTACAAAGAGTTCTTGGAACAAGAAGCAGCCGATGCACGTCTGTGTGCAGAGGCTAAAAACTCTCGGGTAACTTAATGACACATCAGGCTGCTCTTGTCGCTGTCCACAGACGTTCACAAACCCGTATAAATTAGCAACCCAAAAAGCTTTGTACGTATCATGGCTGGGGGGTACACACACGACAGTCAAAGCCACGTTCCCAGTCTGTGTTTTAACGGACTGCTCGTCAAGGAGCAGTTATCACATTTTGGCTGGGATTTGGAGGAATCCAATCAACTAACGCTACATACAGAAATTTGAGAAGAGGAAAGAGACATGCGTTTAGCAAGTCCCAAAATACACATAAAGAACAATGATCCAGCAGTTGCCAAGCACAGCTTCTCCCCACCCATGGTGGCTTCCTGTAGGTAATCCTGAAAGAAATGCTAAGGCACAGCAGCCACCCCTTCGACAGCTCACGGCGCACAAACACAACACGGGAAACACTTACTTCTGGTACGGAATAATCATCACGCTGCACAGAAGCACCACTATTTACAGTGTTCAAGAGCTTTAGGGCCAGACTGAAAACGCACCTTTCCTTACATGCCCTCCACGTTTTTCCCACTGTTTGGCAGATCTGGAACTGACATGCTTAATGAATTTTCATTGAAGAGACCGATATGTCTTTCAGGGGCAGATTTCATTTGAAAGCCCAGATGCTCCCAGGAGAGTACCAGCAACCTCCAAAGCCCCGGCCAGGGAGCAGGGAGCATAATCCAAGAAACAGCTTCCTCTGCTGTAATCTCCACCAGCAGAAGTCAGCCCAAGGGCTGCCGAAACCATCCCCTGCATTTCTACGGACTGATGGTTGCGGGCTCTCTGGAAGGTATGCACAGCGTGATGTGCTACCGGGTCTACTTGTTTTCTCTCTCTCTCTTCATCAGATGAGGAACACGCACAGTACAGCACTCCCTGTTCACGTCAGAAACCAAGCAGCGTTTGGCGGTGAACTACAGCCCCACTCAGCCCCCAGGTACAGAAATCACCAGTCAGGAACAGCTGACTTCAGATAACGACGATTTTCCCCACAATGTTACTTTATAATACAATCTTCCAAGCCCTGAAATTGCTGCAATGCTGCCGGGAGGAGCCCTAAACTGAACATATGCCTAAATAAGGTAACTTCACGCCAACGAGAAGTTACCAAGACGGCCTGGCACAAGCTTAAGTGCACACTAAAAAGAGTTCATTATTTCATTCTGACTCAGCAGGAGGAAATGCTTCAGCACAAAATAAGTTCCTGAGGAACATTAACCCTTTCAGGGCCCTTGGGGAAGCTGCTTAATGATTTTCATCAGAAATGCGTACAGTTTTCAGCTATTGCCATCACACAGGTTTACTTTTAGCCAAAAAAAAAAAACAACCCCAAAACCAAAAAAAAACCCCAACAAAACAAAACACAAAAAACCAGAATTGGTGTTCACCACAATCTAGATTTTAGTCTCTAAGGAAAATTCTGTATTGGTATTAGATCAATGAGCTCCACAGAAAAACAAACAAACAAACCAAAACAAAAACTCTCTCGAGTCACCGAAAGCAGAGACGTCTGCTACTTCTTTGTAAATAGGCGAGGAAAAAAAATCAGTATCCCATTCACACTACTCAAAAATCAGTTGTATACACACATGGGCGGTCTCATCCTCTTTCCTAAATCCGTAAGATGAGACTTGCTCTTCCTCTCCCCATCTTCACCTTCGCATTGAGTCACTGAAAGAGGCAACTATGTACAAGTAGGTAGAAGTCCCTGGCGAATAAGGCAACTACCGCTCAAAGAATCATTAGCAATAAAAGTGTCACCAGGTGAACAACAGGCATCAGTATACTTTTTGCTAGTAGTATGTGTTTTGCTTAATTTCTTTTTTCCAGTTTATCAGTTAGCAGACTTTTCCACTTTCACAAACTTTCTTTTTGCCATATATAACTATGCCTATGACTACATTTAACAAAGAACACTAAAAAACCCAATACTTAAACTTGCAGGAAACTTCCATTCAGAAGGTCAGAACTCCTACAATCAACGTGGTCTCCTTGCAAAAACAGATGAGGTGTGTTATTTCTCTGCAAGCAAGACACATGTCTCATTCTGGACCCAGGATTAGCTGTAGCAAGCCATCTCTTGCAGTTAATATCCTTATAGCCATCTCTGTAGTCCATGAACATTCATACGGCCTGGCTGCAAGTATCCTTCTCTACTACAGAAGGATCGAAACTGGCTGGGTGAGATCAGCTGATGTTATGCAGAATGCCCAGCTCGCTACTTCCAGTTTTGTTTCCTGGCTTTCAATACCAGTAATAAGCCCATTACACAGACATTAAGGTTTTGAGATGTGCATGTAATTGCTCTCACCTGTGCTTTCTCTCTCTTGGCTCTCAGTAGTGTATCCTGGTAATGCTGTGCTACCTTTGGGGCTACACCCTCCAATTTTGCTGCAGGAATCTGTAAGGCTTGAATAGTCTTTTTGCTGTCCCCTTCATCCAGAGCTTCATTGATAAGACCAATTGCCAAAATCCCTAGGGAGGAAGGTGTAGAGAGAGAAATACAAAGATCCATTTTTGGTCAACAATGATCATAAGCATTGCTTCAGAAGAAGCGCGGTTAGTCCTTCCTAAACCAGGTATCAGCTGAGAACTGTAATATTTTTAACAGAAAACATTATTTACTAGTAAAGAAAGCAGGACTATTTCTCTGCCTTAAAGTAGTCATAATGCCTGGGCACTGCGATTAAAAAAAGAAAAAATAATAATAATCACTCGGGGAAACCACATGCAGGACAGAATTCAGTCCTCAGACATCCAGCTCAGATCTACTAGAAGAGAATTATCAAAGCTCAAATGGCCTGAGTTTATAGGCTATAGTTTTCCAAGGTTCTGGCTACTCTAGAAAGAAATCTTCACAAGAAGCTAAAGATTTGCATTGAATACCATTTAAAAATACAGTAACTTCATATTTTTGAAAACTCTCTTATTAAACATATGTAGTATGTTTAGCTGTTATTATCAGAGATGAGGATGCTATTCAAGTACAGTAAATTTTACCATTCAGCTAAATAAAATAACCAAAAATAAATATCTTATAGTTAGCTAGAAGCAAACAGAGTCTACATCATACATGCCCTACCTAGAGCAACCAACTGCTGTGAATCACAAAATATCTTAGGTTTAGATGGACCCTGGAGGTCATCTGGTTCAATTCCCTGCTTAGCGAAGGATGAATTCAAATTGTGGTTTGATCAGTGCAGAACAAAGAAATCTTTTGGACAAAAGACAGAAAGGAGCTCAGTGTGGGGATTTCCAGTTTTGGTTAATATATTGAAAGACTGTGACTGTGAGAATCACAAACAAAAGTTTATATGAGAAACAGAACATCTTAGGGAAGAGGCAGTATTTGGATGGAGTAGAGATTAGGGAAAAAATACTTGCTGAGGACACTGCAAGAACGAGGATCACTAAAATGATGACATGGTTTCTGTCAAAAAGCAGATATGATAACTGTTTGACTTGGGAAAGGGCACAGAATGTAAGTAGTAGTTCTCTCCAATTAGTTTGCCAACATGGGCATGACAAGACTACTCCACCGAACAGTAATATGCTACAGCTCCTCGCTAGAAGCATTTTTTAATTTGAAGCTATTTACAAGGACAGTGGAAATGAAAAATATATGTTTGTATGCCTTGAGTACCTTCTCAGACAAATTTAACTTATTCACAGACAGAAGATAAAGTGTCTCTCCTTAAGGACATATATGAAGCAGATCAAAGAATTAAGAAATTCCCCGTGAGAACAGCTTAAGTCTTTACAGAATTTTCTGTACTTTTTTTTTACAGGATAAGGAGTGTTATAAGAAACAGGGTGTTGGGACTACACAAACTTTCAGACTTCTGCTGTGACCTCTTACACAGAAGAGATGGTATGCAAGTAGCACCTCAGTGTGTGCACGCACCAGTGTGGGTCCGTGTTTGTGTGGGTTCAACAAATTTGCTCATGTGACCCAAACAGGAAACCCGGTGTCTATTTGGAGATCCAGGAAACAAGTTAATCAAGATAGCAGGCTCTTAAATTGAAATTTAACCCTCTAGAAAGTCTTTTCAAGGTGAAACACAACTCACCAACTACCCAACAAGAAGTGGCAGAAGACACCTGTTTATCTTAGTGTACAATATAAACTTCATCATCACCTGCACATTTGGGACAAATCTCTCCCCTCCTTATGACGCGAGGCTTTGAGCTAAATATTGCAAACATGGCTTGAAAGTAAATGCTATGCTACTTGCACATGCCGGAGGTTTTCAGTACTGGTCAAAACCAAAAATTATGGCCCCTAATTAAACTGGGAAAAAAAAATTAGTAGAAAATTAAACCACCTGATACTGAACCTCACAAGGATCTATCTAAGAATAAGTTTTCTTAATTGTGCTATTTTCAAGGACGCATCTATCTCCACTCTGGATTTTAAGTCAACTAATATGGTCTTAGAGAAAGAAGAATTACTCCAATTTTCTGTTTTGATGAAATTTTCATCATTATGCTCAATCCCAGTCTTTTACCACTGTTAAAAGACACTTAACAGAAACAATGCTAAAAAATAAAAATTAAAAAAAAAAAAGCAGAACCAGAAGAAGCATAGAAGAACGCCCATTCACATTTCTCAGCTTGCGTCAGGAATTTTTTCCTTCATGAGGATTTAAGTTTTGTTACTTGCACTTGCTGCATACACTTATAACTTCCAAGGGGTTTTGCATATCTTCCAATCAGGGATTTTTTTTTTGCACTTCACCAATATTTCAGAGTAAAAGGCAACAGCTGTGCAGGCATATTCTTCTACTGGTCAGAAGGTCAGTTATCAGTGATTTCAGCTTTTAGAGATACTGGTTTTGACGACAAGTGGTCATACACTGTGTTAGAACAGAAAATAAAAGCTTTTAATTACCTGACAGAACTAACAATTAACCTCGTACAAGGTAAGCCATTTTCATTTCAACTCTGATTTGAGATTTGCGTCCCAATATATGGAACTCAGAACTTGAATGGCATCAAACTGATGAGATAATTGAGTGTTCTTTGAAAACAGAAAAATCTGTATCAAATGTTTTAAGCAAAAACATTTGAGCTGTTGAACAGACAGCATTTGAGAATAAACTTTTTGGAACATCTCAGTTGATCAAAGTAACTGCAAAAGCCTACTTCTTTGATGCAATATTTGCACTACTGATCTTCAAAGCAGCTGCAATTTGGAAGTAGTGTTAACACAGCCAGGAGTTAAAGGACTGAGAATAAGACCTGGACATAAACTCATCTCTTGGTTGTTCATTCAAGCTCCTGTTCCACTGTAGAAATGCATCTGACAGACCATCACATCCAAGAGTCATCAACGCAGAGACGGGTATCTTATCATACATTTGCAGACCAGATTGCCCACAGATAAAGAGTAGAGGGGAATCCTGCACTGAGTCTGTGGAACTTCCACTAAATACTGCAAAGGTAAAAAGGCCAAAGCACATTCAAAAGGAGGACTAAAAGGGAGAAGAGGAAAACCTGATCAGGGTGGAGACTGCTGCCAAAGAGAGAACAAAACTTCAAGAAAAGTAACGTCTACTGAGCACATCAAATTAAGGAGGAGGATGGAGTACTCCAAGACTGGACTACAATTAACTTGGAGACTTTGGTAATAGTAGTTTTCATTAAATTTGAGGGATTGAAACAAAATTCAAGAAGATTCTAGACAAATTCTCAACACTGATGGCAGACAACACATTTTGTTATCCAACCCGACCTCTCCATCAACAGTCCTGCTACCAAGCCTTTTATAGTACAGACCACCAAGTCTTGCTCACAACTAAGATCTTCCTAGATATCTAATGTATGACACAACTACAAGTCAATCAATACCTTTTTGTATCAACAGGCACCTAATTTCAGCATTCCTTATGAGCCAGAACCAGTCTAGCATGAATTGAGCAGAAAAAAAACCCTTACTTTCATGTTCTTCGTGCACAACTATGTTCACACGATCAACACATGACTGGATGTCATTCCACGTGATAAATTCATTTCCTTCTGCACGCGTTTGAGCTTTCAGCTTCATCAAATCATCGATATATCTGTGAAAGAACAAAATCCAACGAACATCGCAAGGCAACAAGCTGGCCAGGGAACACACAACGCAGCATGAGAACTGTACACAAAGAGGAAGAGGTAACATGAGGGTTGAAACTGGAACAAGTACGAATAGGGGGAAGAAGAGAAAGAGGAAAGGCTGCTTGCAGGATGGTCAGTCCAAACATGACACAATCGGCAAAAGCACTAAACACTGACTGAAGGGCAAGGGCAAAGAGCATGACAGATGAGCTGGCACAGTATCAGTGACAACCTAAGGATACCACAACATAGCTTTAATGTGAAATCCATGAGAAAGTGTTGAGAGACAGCACAGAAATCAGACCTGTAAGAAACAGTAATCACAAAAATGACATGCAAGAGCAAAGAGAGATTAAAACAATACTGTAATAAATAACACAGAGAGAACATAAAGTGTAAGAGGGAAAAAAAAAATTCAGTGACAGATAATATAAGCAACATCAAGGACAGACGTGATTCCTTGGAATATCCACCTCTGAGAGTTCTCATCCTCAATGTTTGTAAGCCCTGTGACGGGACTGCTCAGCTGTTTCCACACTGTGTTCACATCCCCTGAATCCAAAGCCCTATTAATCAGGGCCACAGAAGACAGCATCTCTACAGCAACAGATAATTCTGGATGGGTGAGGTTACCCTGCATACAGAGAGGACAACAAATTAATTCCACTTGCTCTTTACAAACTACTGCTGCCCACAGAACACAGAATAGAGTTGTCGTCAGAACAGGCATATAACGAAGTAGGAAGACGAGTATCATAAACAAAGCTAGAGCACCAAGTAAGAGATTAAAGTAGAATCTTACAGGGCCAAGTAGCTCAAGATTTGGGGATTGAACTTCACATCAGAACAGACTGAACACCAAAGCAGTTCTGTGAAGACCTGACAGTTTTGTTCCAGAGAACACGTTTAACGAAACAGACAAGGTAGAGCCAGTGATCCGTTACCAACTTCCAGAAATAAGAGAGAACGCAGTACTTACTTCAGGGCTCTGTTGCTGCAAGGTGGCCAGCTCCCTTTGGTAAAGATCTGCAGCAAATGCATAAACCTCTGGTAACTGGGCCTCTGGATTCATCATTTCTGCCACAGTCTTCTCAGCATCACCCATTCGAATTGCAGAATTAATTCTGGCTACGGCTGACAACCCTAGAAGTTCAAAGCGGTAGGATAATGAATGAGGAAGACAGATGAGCGCCCAGTAATAAGAGCATTTTTATTCTACTCAATAATCAGACACCTAACAAGAAAAAGCATAATTCCCTTAGCTGCAAGAAATGAGTGAAGTTTTCTGATCCATACTTCCCCAGTTAGTCTTCCATTACTACAGACAACTAAAATACATAATGCCTTCTTTAAAATACAGCTCATGTTTAAAACCAGTTCACCTTTTTGCCTGGTTATCAAATAATTGTTTCGCCATTTCAGTCTTCTGATAGTAAGAAGCCTCAAAACTGCAAATTTTTGGATGGACGAGTAGTAACAACTTTTTCTTCCTGCCTATGTCTATCCTGCTCAAGGTAGTAACAGGCACCCTATACTGGGTACACGTTGGCTAACTTTAAAATAGCGCAAGTAGGTAAACAAACGCCACGCTCCATGCTGAACAAGTAAGGTAGCGTCCTGGTTATTACGCATTCATTATTTTCCTCTTGTATTGTAAACTCTCTCCCCCCAGATCTCTAATGGTCTCCTCTCTACCTATTACAAATTGAACAAATTGCTCCTGCACAGCCAGAACTGAACGTTCTTGTCCAGAAAAGAGCTCTGCATCATGTCAGAACCATCAATCAAAAAACAATCAGCCATCATGATCTGCATTTTATTTGCTATCTGATATTTAGGAATAGTTAAAGGTTCTGTAGCTCAAACCAAGTAAGATTCATGTCAATGGTCAGCAGGTAACCTAGCATTCAGACTTCATGGAGCAACCTGGATATCCTTCACAGATCCATACCACAACAACTCATACAAGCATTCTACAAAAAGAGGGTATTTAAGATGGATGCAAAAGTTCTGTGTTTCTTAATATTTCAAATTATATGCTATTTCCAGCGGTATTGTAAGAGCTGGATAAAAGACACTGTAAGTAATCAGGGCAACCATCTCTAATGTTCTTTGCAGCTGTGAAGTACTTAAAGAATATTCATAACAGTTTGAGAGACTTCACGTATCCCCACATAGACCCAAATATTGTGCTGTCCCATCCTTTTGATCACATCCATGGTCACTTTGCCGCAATAATTTCTGCTGGTCCTTACTTCGCTGATACTGTTGTGCTGCACTGTTAGCAGCATCCACTCCCAACTGCAACTCTTCCTTCTGCAGAGGACCTATAAGGCCAGCCTGAGAAAAAAAAAGACACCGGGAGGGTGAAATGCTAACAGCTTATTCACTTCGAGTAGCTCAATAAAAAGAAAAATACCCCAGCTTTTCCTTAAAACACTCTAATGCCACATAGCTTCTGCAAACAAAGAATGCCACATATGTGAAGAAGACAAATTACCAAATTCTCAGTTCATATGCTGAAAGACCCTATGTGTACAACCTGATCCCTTTTACAGTATCAGAAGTGCAGTCCCATGAAAACAGCAATTACAGGCAAGACCCAGCCTCCAAAATCATAAAACATTTAAGACAAAGGGGAAAATTTTATGACAAAAGACTCCCTGTACATGAGCTGTGTGCTGGAATGAAATTAGTACTTGTGTAGTTTGCCGTGAAGCAAGCCATTGATGCTCCATTTTACCTCTGAGTAACAACAGAGTTAGCAGAACATCAAAAATGGACAACATGCAGTTTTGGCTGATAGACACAAGCTTCTTGGACTATATGGTACCACACGAATAAAAATAGAAAACAAGACTGAGTGACTGGGGAGCAGGAGGGCTTGAATAACTTGGGTAGCAGCCATACAGGTCACAACCCTTTGTATAGTTCACACAGTAGAGATGATAATTCTCCCAAATCACCAAACTACATTTATGTAACAAGATCTTTCAATTACATTCTGGAAGAACATGCAATCTGACTTTGCATTTTAGAAAACAGCTGAACTTTGCTTTTTGTGGCTACTGAAAAACTTGATAAAAATGTCCCCAGTCCTCTTTCATCCCTAGAGACATCTTTGGACAGCTATGGAGAGTCGACTCCAGAAACGTCTGGGATTGCTCGTGCCCTGCTGTGTTGCCCTGACAGCAAATCAGGCAGTTCAAGTCCCCAGGAGGACTGAGGTCTGTGAACACAAGGCATCTTCCACCTGTCTGAAAAAAGCCTCATCTGCTTCTCCATGACCAGGCAGTCTGCAGCAGATACCCACCACAACATCATACATGTTAGTCTGCCCACTAATCCTGACTCCTAAGCTCTCAACTGGTTCATCACACGTCTCAGGGCAGAGCACCACGCATTCCAGTTGCTCTCTCATGGGCTACTTCCCCTCATGGCCACCCTGGCTTGTCCTTCCTAACTGGCCTGTATCTGATCTGTGGCAGCGCTCCAGCTCTGGTAGGTATCCCACCACACCTCTGTGATCCCGGTGGCATCACAGCTCTGCCACTGCACACAGACCTCTAACACCTCCTGCTCGTTCCCCATCCCGCATGCGTTAGTGTGCGGGCACTCCAGAGAGGCACCCGGTCATGGTGACGTCCCAGGAAAAGGGTAAGAGATTGATTCCCCTGTAACACCGCTCTTGTCACTTCCATACACGTGCTTGAGGCAGGTTCCCCTCAGCCCTGTCTTGATTTCAGGGTGTCTCTCATGCACGTTGCTCTACACCCTTCGCTTGCCAACCCAGCACACCACCTCCTCACCTGGAGACACTATCACCTGCCCTGTTGATTCCTACGAAAGATTACACCAGACACCTCCAACAATCTGGGAACAAACGCGGTATGGGGTTTGATCACCACCTTTGTTCTGTAGCATGCTGCATAGGAAAGGTCAGCCCAAAAGCTTGATGTTTGCTGACATAACAGGAAACTAAAAGGGCAGCTTTGTGAGTAAAGCGGTGTGAACAGCATTCTGAGGCTCGCTTCAGGTTTGTCAGTGACGAGAACACACCCTGATTTGTTCTCATGCCTTTATAACTGCTGTTATTAAATATGCCGAACGATGCAAAGCAGTGGCTTACGACAGTGAATTACATATCATTACTTGGTGCCTGACACTGAGTGTTTGTTTCCCATCTGACAGCTCTGGCGATTCAAGACTTACCCTATCAACGAGGTCTGCTAAAGTTTAGAAGCCTTATGCATAGCTACCCTCTCCAAAAATAAACAGAAATTCAAACGTGACATTTATTCAGCACCTCAATTTAAACTGCCAGGCCTGACTCTGACTCAGCTCTCTGACTGCTTGTCATCCTACTTCTACTCCAAACCATGGTTCAAAGGCCCTAAGAACAAGGATGTTTCTTCAGCTTCTCACTGTAATTATGCGATCTGAACTTTTCTAGGTCTTTCTGCACTCCCTACAGTGCAAACGCCATCTCATGTCCTCCTCCTCGACAGGCATTCCAGCAGGTGCAGGCAGGTCATGTCATTGCATTTTCTACCTATGACATACAAGCACCTACACATCCACCACAGTGCCCAAGATCCAGTTTGTTGTAACTGACTTGTCTGCATTTTTCGTGGACCCAAAAGCATGCAATATCTTACTTGTCTACCTCACTTCAGCTTTTAAAAAGATCATTCATTAAAGAGATGCAACAGTAACGACCATCTTTGTATCAGCATATTTTTCCCCTATTAACATACATGACATTGCAATAATTGAGACAATGCTGGTTTTAAAAACATAAGCAGCCTGCACATAAAATTCACTGAAGAGTTGGCTTGAAGTGAAAAACTAAGGTTAAATTCAGTTAGAGAATCATAGAATCACTTAGGCTGGAAAAGACGCTTAAGATCATGGGGTCCAACTGTTACCCTAACGCTGCCAAGGCCACCACTAAACCATGTCCCTCAGTGCCATGGCTACGAATGGTGTATGGTGGCAATCTCCAGAGTAAAAGTAGTATATGTTTATCTGATAGGGATACACAAATATCCACATTATTTGTGCACTGACAATAGTAAAACGAGAGCGAAGATACACCCATATTATAACGGTTCTATAAACACACAAGTTAGTATTTTAAGGTTTGCTGAAAGTATGTTAATTATATATACATACACACATACAAGCATTATACTGGCCTTTCATGTGCAGAGATGAAAACTAAATGATAAATACGCTTACTGTATGCTTCTGTCTCTTAGCATTAACTTTTTCAGACCAACACTAAACTGTAATGCAGGTATACAGCAAGTCATTAGAAGACAGTGGTATGGTGAAAGGGAGGGGGCAGGAAGAAGACTTCATGAATCAGGATAATCTACAACTTTTCCATACCTCCTGTTTCTGTTGTCTATCACTCAAAAACTGCTTGAAATACCAGTCACAATTTTCTCGTAGCAATCCTCGGAGTCCCAGGGCTGGTGTTGCCAAAGCTTCATACAGTGCTAACACATCTCCTCGTTCCAAAGCCAGGTCAATCTTTGATATGGCTGCATGTGCTAGCAACAGCAAAGCAGAGTTTTGAGAGAAACATTAAATGAGAAAGTCCGGTGGTTTATACAACCTACTGCTCGGGAAGATATACTTTTAGACCTGATGGATAGCAAGTTAGGTATGTAATCTGAATGAAAGACTTCAGAAGGCTATTGCAAAGTAGCACTTGAAAAAGGGGCTGAAGGTTGGAAAAAGCACGCATTACTCAAGATGAACAACTAGGGGGGCAGCAACATGGACAATCTATTTCCTAAAGGAAGGGCAACAGAAGTCAAAATGAATTCAGCTTACAACTAAGTACTTATAATGAGTTAAAACCAAACCAAAACAAAACAAAAAACACCCCCACCCCCCACAAAAACAGGGGAGCTGCCTTCTACTTTTGTTCGCACTGCAGAAAGCAAGGAGGAGCACAGGTATTGTTTTTAAGTACTCTTTTAATAAAGACTACTACTATAGCATATAGTAGTAGATACCTACTGTTCACTTTATTGATGTTTCCCTGAATCTCAGCTTGAGTCAGAAGCTCTTCGTACACATCTCTCTCTCTCTCTGAATTTTCTGAGGCAATCTGAAGATCAAATAAAAACTAATCAGTGTTTCTACAGTTTCCTTTCCCCTCATAGATCTTCTCACTGAAAAGGTCAGGGAGGACAACCATGTATCTATACCGAGCTACGACAGGTCATAGGCAGGCTACCTCTACACAGGCAAAAAGCAGCCCTAAAAGTAAATACGGATAAAGTAAGTATACTTAAAGTCTGATAGATGCAGCCTTGAAACACCTCATTTCAATGCAGTGGCTCTATGTGAACACATAGTAGAGCACAGAAAGAAGTACACACAGCTAGGTAACTGACTTAGTGTTCTAAAACAACATTGACCCCTTCTGAGAGCATCAGTCAGTCTTGCTTATCATTTCACTGTTAGGAAAATGTATCTATGTTGTAAGAAAATAGAGGGATAGTACTCCCAACATATAAAGGCTGACATGAATTCTGCATCTATGCAGCCCGTATTTCAGACAGCTAAACAGAGTAACACAGCTAACAACTGCCTGTATTCAACAGGAAGACAGGTTACTGGGGAGCATATTAGAACACTACCAGGAGTAAATCCACTTAACACCATACATACAGGACTGTAACACGCACTCCATGAATTTCCCACAGTTTACACTGCGATACAAAATCACAATGCATGCAAATAGATAGTTTCAAAGAAGAATTTATCTACCCTATTTTTAGCATTCTCCATTTTGTCTTGCTTTGCTCTGTAGAGTGTGTCTTGGTAAGTGGATTCCAGATGATCGTCAAGATTTATTAGCATGGCATTAGGGTTCTTCATTGCCATAAGAGTCTCAGCTGGAACCTGACGGTCGATTGCTTCATTAATGGCAATGACAGCAGCGTGTACTGAAAAACAAGTCACACTCTGCCAGTTAGTGCCAAACACAAAAACTCTGTTAACATTTGAGAACTTAACTGGAAAGAGCAGAAATATTATCTGGAAATTAACTGGAAAGCAAAAGAATACCAGAGTACTTCTCATCCCATGATGGCTTTGTGTTATTGACAAAAGACGGCAGACTCCTTCCTAGTACAATACTCTAGCTAGTCAAATCATCATGTTCCAGAAAGGAAAGAAAACAAAATAAAAATACACAAGGGAAAGAAAACCCTCTTCCCAGTCTTCCAAAAGGCCTATCAGGACTGTACTGTCTTACAACAAGGGGCACTTAAACCAATGCTTAAAAAAATATCTAATCTGCTGATTTGAATAATCACATAAAATGAAACTCCATTTTCCTTACATGCTGCTTCATCCACAGAAAGCTCATTTGCAAGAATTCCTCCAATCTTGCTGAAGGCAGGCATTTGAATACCATACTTCTCCAGTTCAAGCCTCATATTACTGATTTCCTCCTCTGAAACATACATAAAAACAGTGTTAGAGAGGCTTAAACACATTAGAAACCAGCACTGCTATACCAACTGCCTCTACAAACAAAATTAGGATAACTACAATAAATTATAATTACTGCTTATATAATACTTTGAATATAACTCAGCAAGTAAAACAAAATAAATCACAACCGACAGACATTTTGCACACTTTCCTAAAATCTACATTTCTCCCAGAAACTCATAGAGGAATATTCTGTAGTCTCTCTCACTAGAAAACAACACAGGAAGAGCTGGAAACAGACTCCATCATTCTGAGGTGCCTCAACTACAGCTGCCAACAGGTCAGGAAAATGCACAGGCAATATTTTATCGTTCTTTTTTCCCCGCAGAGAGACTATGCTGAGAAAAGAGAACGGAGGATATCAAGATACGCTGTTGCTAAATACCATACAACTCAAAAAGAGAGTTGCTAGTTCAATACTTTAGAGGTATGATCAAAACCTGTTTTGCAGGAAAACAAAGTTTATACATCTTTTAAATCAGAGGCACAGCCTTAGGCAGGAACCCTCACTAATGCAAAACACAGATTTTGACACTTTTGCAAAAATCAAGGAACTGAAACCTTTAGGACACATGTGGACATGAGACTCTGCTGGAATCTCCGGCAGCAGATCAGCTGGCAAACTCTTCTTCAGCTGATGGCACTTCTACTCCCCTCTGTCAAGGGAGGTCAGAACCATTTGCTACGTTCCAAATTGAAACCTCTCCCAGGGAGGTGGTGGCAAGGTTTAAGCATCTTACAACAGTGGCAAAAAAGTTAAGGGGCTTGCGAAAGCAATGATCAGCAAACCGATGGCTATTTAACAGCCTGGCTCAGAAGCACAACCTTTTTCTTAAATTATTAGAACTCCTCATAGGCATTAATTTTGAATTTAATTTGCATTTAGAATATCAAAAGTAACAATCCTTTAATTGATCTACACAATGTCTAGTAGAGTACGACATAAAGGCAGCACAAATATCAGCACTTTTTTTTTTTTTTTTTTACCTGTGAAGTCCACCTTCCCATATAAATCCTGAATCTGGGGGGCAAGACCCAGTTTGAACAGGTACAGGCTAGAAAAGAAAATAAGCAAATAATTAGAACTGGTAACTTTTCCTTGTGGTTCTGACAAAGACACAAATAATTTTAGGAAATATAGATTCAAGGAGCCACTTAGGTAAGCCGACATAACAGCTCAATCACCAAGAGGGTGAGCTGACTCCTCTCCCCCTCTCAGCTGCACATAACTGTCCACCACTCTGAAGTCTTCACAGAATTACAGAATGGTTGAGGCTAGAAGGGCACTCCCAAGTTTGCCTTGTTAAAGCTCCCTCCTCAAACAAGGTCACGTAGGATCACGTTCCCCAGGACCATGTCCAGATGGCATTTGAGTATCTCCGAGGGTGGAGACTCCACAACCTCTCCAGGCAACCTGTGCCACTCCTCGGTCACCCTCACAGTAAATAAAGTGTTCCCTGACGTTCAGAGGGACCCTCTTGTGGCTCAATTTGTGCTAGTTACCTCTCGCCCTGTCATGGGGCACCACTGAAAAGAGCCTGGCTTCATCTTCTTTGCACCCTCCCTTCGGACAGCTGCACACTCTGCTGGGACCCCCTGAGCCCTCTCTTCTCCAGGCTGACAAGCAGGAGGGAGGCACTCCCTACGCTGATTTGGCTTATGAAATGGTGTTAATGTCGGCACATGGAGCCTGATGAGAGACGGAACTGCTACAAAGGGGGAATGAACCCACACATCTAAGGACAAATGGGGGTGGGGAAGGAGAAGCAACTCCTCTCCTTCTTGCCTGTCGTGGCAGCTCAACACAGATCATGGAAACATACCCTCTATTAACACATCCCATTATACAGGAACATTAAAAATGAACTATTAATAAAGTAAATATCCGTTCCTCCATTAAACTCAGTTGTAACATGATTGGAAAAGAGAGGGTAAGCAATTTCACCTTTGCATGACCTCAACACGTCAAACCTAAATCTCCAATCTTTATAAATCTAAGCAGATTTTTTTTTTATTTATTTAAACAAAACAAACCACAAACACCAGGCAGGAACATTTCTGACCTACGGACTGTCAACAAAACTGCATTTTAGATCTTTATTTCTTAACTTCAATATACTTTGGCACTAAGCCTGAAAACAGAACAAGTGTTTTATAAAACTTCCTTTTCCATATTTATATTTACATGTCAGAATTACTCTTCTTTCCTTGCTCCGTAAAATTATGTTAAAATCTCAAGGATGCTGCCTTTGTAGAGAAATTGGCTAAGGAACATTTCTGCCAAAAAGATTAACAATTGAAAAAAATTAAACAGTATGGAAAAAGGTATTATTAGATGAAAGATTGTAACTGGTATAGCCTTAACTACTGGGACTGTTTGCATCTATTAATTTTGCTCCCTGAATTAATCTTGTTTTCCTCATATATGATCCAGACAGAGTAGAGCAAACTTAATTTTCTTGGGAAACTTGTTAATTTTCCACAATTCGGACTGCTGGGGGGGTGGGAACAGCCAGGAAATAAGCAAGAACGTGGAACAAACACATATACCAGCCAACTCCTGGTGTACAGTAGCCATAGTAGCTACCACAGAGCTGCCAGTGAGGAAGAGACTTTGCTATAACCTAAACAAAAAGGAGTACTGGTCCTGGCAGTGGCAGTGTACCCCACCACAGGTCTACTCCCCACTGCTCTATAAACTCCAAATGACTTTTTCTACAGAGATAATTCATTTTGATCTAAAGTCGGGATCGAGCTCACTTCTGTAAATAATAATTTCATCTACAGCAAACTGAAACATCAGGTAACATTCAGATAAATGCAATCCATTTCTACAGATTTCACACTGGCAACAGATCAGACAGCACAACCACCATTCTAGAGAACTTCAACCAAGCAAGCAGCAGATGGAAGACCCAAATGTATACAATCCAGCATTCAACCACAAATTCCACAAAAGGAATCCTTTTAAAATAAAAGTCTCAACATGCTCCAAAAGCCACACTAGCATTCAAACCAGCTAGCCAGGGAAAAAAAAATAAACAAAAGCAAAACAATTAAAAAACCCAACCCCAAAATCAAATAAACATGCAATGTGCCATCCTGTCAAACTGAAGAGCAAAGCATCAACAACTGAATCCTCCCAGTTTTCTCAATAAAAATTATCCTACCTCGTCTATGCGAGAATTTAAAATTTAAGAGACCTTTCAGCAAAAGTTCCTGCTTGGTGACTTACCATGGTGATCAAGATACACATACCACAGTACAAAACTGTGACCGCACTGGCTTTCATTCAGTGATCTGACTGAATGAACAGATAAACTAATATTTTCCTTTCTCACGAACACCTTTTAGGACTTCAAGCTTTCCTTTAAGCCCCAAAATGTTGAGCTCTGCCTCAGATAGCAGAGGGGGGGGGGGTGTGAAAACAGATAGGAAGGTAATCACAACATACTTGACCAGTTCTTTTTCCTTCAGCATCCCATTTGGCCGTTGCCCAAGGCAAAATACTGAATTCATGGATCTTTGCTCTGACCTGGTAAGATTGTTCTGCTAGAAAATTCATCCCCATCCAGCCTTCAGTTCAGCTCTCTCCCTTCTCGCCTTTCAGCTTTGCAGAAAGATTTTCAAAAGCAGTTAGATCTCTGCCTAGCATGCCTTACCTGAGTGCATGAATACAATAGATACAGCGTGGCATGTTCTTGCGATCATAGATATCTGTAGTTTCTGGGTAGAATATCTAAAGATAAAACAAAGTTAGCAGTCTGAATTATACCCGCTCCGTACAGCCAAAACAAGTAACTGTGATAAGCCCAATTCTCCTGCAGTACACTAATGAAACTGGCCACAGAACAAAACTGTTCGAGCTTCTCTGCCCTGGCCCAACATTTCTCCTACTTGAAGCACCAATCCTTCCTTTGGTTTCCACCCAGGGCTCCCATTTTCCTGCCCACGTTCAACACATGTGGATGAGTACACCCTTTCTTTTGTGTGTCCACCAAGATCATAGAATCACAGAATAGTCTGGGTTGGAAGGGACCTTTAAAAGCCATCTAGTCCAATCCCCCCTGCAATGAACAGGGACATCTTCAACTAGATCAGGTCGCTCACAGCCCCGTCCAACCTGGCCTGGAAGGTTTCCAGGGATGGGGCATCTCCCACCTCTTTGGGCAACCTGGGCCGGTGCCTCGCCACCCTCACAGGAAACAATTTCTTCCTGATATGTAGTCTAAGTCTGCCCTCTTCTAGTGTAAAACCATTACCCCTTGTACTATCACAACAGGACCTGCTAAAAAGTTTGTGCCCATCTTTCCTGGAGCCCCTTTAGGGACTGGAAGGGGCTCTGACGTCCCCAGAGCCTTTTCTTCTCCAGGCTGAACACCCCCCCCAACTCTCCCAGCCTGTCCTCCCAGCAGAGGGGCTCCAGCCCTCGCAGCATCTCCGGGGTCTCCTCTGGCCCCGCTCCAATAGGTCCATGTCCTTCTGATATTGGGACCCCCCCGAGCTGGAGGCAACACTGCAGGGGCGTCTCCCCAGACTAAAGTGCAGCAGAGGGGCAGAATCCCCTCCCTCGCCCTGCTGGCCATGCTG
>NW_009646309.1:275992-288053 GCF_000708025.1 Charadrius vociferus | reverse complement strand
GCTCTCCATCCCTTCATCCCCCAGCCTGTATGGATACCGGGGGTTGCCCCGACCCAGATGCAGGACCCTGCACTTGGCCTGGTTGAACCTCATGAGGTTCATGTGGGCCCACTTCTTGAGCTTGTCCATGTCCCTCTGGATGGCGTCCCTCCCCTCCAGTGTGTCTACTGCACCACTCAGCTTGGTGTCACCTGCAAAGTTGTTGAGGGTGCACGTAATCCCACTCTCTCTGTCATTGACAACACCGACAACCCAAGACATTGGGTCATGAGGTATTAGCGAGGACTTTGATGAAAGCCAAAAATACTTACAACAGAAGAGAGAAAGGAGGAATTTGTTTGGACTAAATAGGGTTGAAAAGGAAGAGAAGAGATAGTGACAAAGGGGAACTGAGACCAGCACTGAGGTGCTCTGCACACTACATTTTCAGTTAGCTTAGACCCAAAAGCTTTCAGACAGACTCAAATGCAAAGATCCTCAAAATTTAACACAAGGGGTTGGAAGTGCCAGTTCATTCAGAAGTGCTGACAAGGTACATTACTTTCTCGTTACTGGAAGGTTACTTGCTGTTGCCTACAAGCACAAAATAGCATTGCTCTTTCTGTAAAGGCAAGAGCAACTGAAGGGGCCTCGCAATTCCACAGCATCAGTTCCCTGATCTTCTGCATGGGAAAATACTTAAAGCACCAATATCTCTCTGTCAACATACTGGACCCCAGCTCAGTGTCTTTAACATCTCCTCACACATTTATTTCCTCCCAAAACTCGCTTACATCTGAAAATCTTGCCTCATACCTCACACTTACCTTCTTTCCAGCTCCCTCCCTCCTTTATTTTCACCAAACAACCTTAACAGTATATTTCATTATTTCCTAATCTCAAATTTGTTCCTGCAAGATCATAATAAATCCCAGCAAGGCTCAACTAGTAAATCTCAACAAGTTATTTGAAAAAAATTGCCCAAAATAAAGTGTTCAATTTGCAAGCATGTATGCAAACAAAACGTACATGAGATTAAACTACGCAATGCTGATTTTGGTGAGAATAAGCATAACATGGCTTACAAAAAAAAAAAAACAACCAACAAACAAACCATGTTAGAAAAAATTTGCTAGTATTCAACTTGACTATCAGCACAAGGCTACCACAGTTCTATGTATTTTCAGGCAACAGTGTTTATTAGCTCAGAGGAGTTTATCTGGGCATTCCCCTAGCGAAGCCAGTAATTTATATTTGATTAAGCTACACCAGGAACATTTCAACTTGATTTGAAAATTTCATAGGGAAACCTGAAAACATGAAGAACATAGTGCTTTCTGTTGCACTGCTTCTTTTAGCATAGATTTCTAAAAAAACTTCGACAATAAAGCTGTAGCTCAGATATCACTCAAAAGAATGCATGGCAAGAACAATGTAATGCAGATGTTATGCAAGACTGGCGATATTAAGGATATGGTTCAGAAAGAGGAATTATTTTGCTCCTAATCATTTTCACGTTGTCATGGTTTCGGCTGGTATGGATTTGACTTTCTTGCTAGCAGCTGGTGCAGCACTGTGTTTTGGGTTTGGGATAGGAACAGTGTGAGAGCACACTGCTGGTCTGGTTGTTGCTGAGCTCTCAAGGTCTTTTCTGCTCCTCACCCCTGCCAGCAAGGGCTGGGGGGGCACAGAAAATAGGGAGGGGACACAGCCAGGACAGCCGACCCCAACCCATCAAAGGGATGTTCTGTGCTATGTGACATCATGCTCGGTATATAAAGCCGGGGGAAGAAGGAGGGAGGGGGGGACATTCGGAATGATGGCATTTGTCTTCCCAAGTAACAGTTAAGCGTGATGGAGCCCGACTGTCCTGAGGATGGCTGAGCACCTGCCTGCCGTGGGGAGTGGGGAATGAATTCCTTGTTCTGCTTTGCTTGCGCGTGCGGCTTTTGCTCTGCCTGTTAAACTGTCTGTATCTCAGCCCATGATTTTTTTCTCGCTTTTGCTCTTCTGATTCTCTCTCACATCCCAGCTCAGTGGGTGGCTGAGCCGCTGTGTGGTTCTGGCTGCCCGTTCAGGTTAAACCACGACACACATACATAGCAGAATGAAATCTTTCACCAAGTTCTAGGACAGAATTTCTATAGGGATGCAAATCTAGAAAATTAAGAATTAACTAGATGAAGTCAGTCAATTCTTGCACAACGGCTAATGCTTCCATGGAGTGTAAAGCTTTTCTGAGATTATTTATTTAACTGCATGTACAACATAAAGGTTACCTTGGGGAGACCAATCTCAGCCATGGCGTTCAGCCACTGGATCACATTATCCGTGTGCCGGAAATGGAGACCAGTTGCCTGAAATAAAAATAGGCAGGAAAAGGGGGAAGGCAGTAAGAAACAAAATATCACAGCTGCCAAAAACAGCAGGGAGGTTCATTAAGACGGACAGTGAAAACAGTCCTCTTACAAAAAAGAAGTCAGAAGTCTTCTATATGACTGTTTATGACAAGTTCTTTCACAGAAGCACAAGCTCAGATATAAAGCTAAGAGTCCACCACGCCCCCCTTAACCAATGTTCGAGGGTGAAGGTGGAGTTTCTCAGGTAATACCAATATAAAGTAACTTTCTGCCTATTTGCTCATAGTACCTCCATGTGCCAATTATCCTCCTGTAGATGTCTACCTAAAGCAGTATCTATGGTCAACAGCTCTCACCTTATATCTAGTCTGTTCCCTATCATAAATTTTCTTCACAGAAACCACTTTAGGGGAGAAGAAGTTTCCAAGTTTAGCCAGGTAGACTCCATTTCTCAACCCTTCTTCCAGCTCTGTTGTGGGAGGCAGCTCCTCATTCAGACAGGCCTCCATCCACCTGTAAGCGCAAGAACAAAAAGTTGGTCACATCAGCGTATTTCCAGTTTGTGAACACAACCCCACCCCATGCTAAACAAGTTTCATGCTGCTGCTGCTGCTGTCATACTCTAGCACACTGTTTACTTAGCATCAGGGGTTGAGAGTGAGCATAGCACTACCACACAATCTGTGTCATTAAAATGCTAGTCAGTAACACTTTAGACAAAATATTAACAAGAAGTACAGAGTCCGGTAGCCAGAGTTTCACAAGCAATTAAGATGCTATCTCACCATCTTATTTCTCCTTCAGCCCATGATTTAGCAGGTACTGGTCTAGACATAGTGGCCAATTTGTCCTTTTAACTAACTTATAACCTCCCTCTCGACTACAGGCTTATCTCAAGTATTTCTTTACTCTACTCTCATTAAGTATTCGCTAGTTATTTCATGACTTTGTACCACTAACTCAAGCTCTTTTAGCTGATCTCATAGAAAGACCCTACAATGTTGTCACCAATCTCCCTTCCTGACCTATATATTTTCTTCCGCCCTACCATACATTCCCAAAAAAAGGGAGAAGAACTGGAACAGGCATTCCTCTCCTCATAACCACTGCTGTTCCCTTGTCTTATTTCCTTCCATCTCTTTTAATGGTGTCACAGATCCTCATGACAAAACCAAAGATTACAACAGCAAATAATTTAAAGCGTCGCTGTTCCCCAAAACAGAGGTGCACCTCGATGTTTCTTCTGCACAGAGCTACCAGAGGCTGCATACTGTGATCTCAGCTCAGCAGC
The DNA here is from genome assembly GCF_000708025.1 of Charadrius vociferus. Classification (NCBI taxonomy): domain Eukaryota; kingdom Metazoa; phylum Chordata; class Aves; order Charadriiformes; family Charadriidae; genus Charadrius; species Charadrius vociferus. The sequence continues at coordinate 284,423 of NW_009646309.1, read as the reverse complement.
TTCTTCTGAAGAGGACGTACTCCCTGGCTGTTCTGTTCCCTGGAAAAGGGAGATGCACGGCCATGGGACACTTTCTAAAGCATCTTCCTTAGATCATGCCACACTTGCAACTAAACTCTACAGCTCTTACAGGAGGTATGAGCTTTGGATCATTAAAGATCACAGAAAAGTGGCTTGCAAGACAACAGTGGCCCAGAATAGCAGTAGCCCATACTATAAAACAGAGCTGCCAGCATAACATAAGCAAGGTTAATAATTTGGCTCACGGGGATGAGTCGACAAAACTGAGGCTAATCTTAACAGACAGGCAAGTAGAGGATCTTGCTTGAACCCAATGAACAGCATGTTAATGTTCTAAATACTGTTTCAGATGCAGACACAACTGTAAAATATTTAGCTCCATGTTAATCCAGGCAAAATAACAGGAAAACACAGTACTGGATGCAAGTGATAACAGACTAAATGAATAACTGTAGTAAATTAACACAATTTCACAGAAATCAGTCCTGTAAAACACAACTGGGAAAACTATGTGGCTCTGTTGACCAAGTAAAACTGCAAACATTTCACATCTGCAAGGTGCGAGAGGCTTCATGCCTCGTAATATTCTGATTAAAATCAAGCACTGTACATACATAAGAAAATTAGCTCGTGTATACTAAGAACTAACAAACATCTCCAAGCAGTGTTTTCATGGGGATTCACTGAATGGTGCTGTTTCTAACACATTTTGGCTTAGACGCATGCTACGCATCCCTCTTTCAGTTTTCTGAGAAGTAAACATTAAAATTGAGGCTGACAAAATTAGAGGATAACACCAGTATTAGCATAACTGTAAACTGCAATTAACAGATGGGTGGTCACAGCTTGAGTCTGAACAGGACTGTTCAAATAACCTTGGCTTCAGACATGGTTAAATACTAGGTCATTGATATGGCTCACCTACAGACTGGGGATTGTATCCTAAAAGGCAACTGTGACACTGAAAAATCTCTAACGAGTACAGCAGACATAATGAATGCAAAGTTTAAAGCTGTAAGACCCGATGTTATTGTGGGGTGTATACAAAGGGGAATGGTGAAGTCAGGCACTGCTACTCTCCCGTATACGACACTGATGAGACTAACCTTGTCACTACGGTCTGCGTTTTTTTCCAAACTGAAGAGCAGAAATAAGACAGGAATGAAGTTTTTGATTAGCTAAGATAATACTCCACAGTGAGAAGCCTGAACAGTGCAGTGCATTGTTTGTTGAAATAAACTCTGAGAAGCAGTTTGATGCTCTGACAGTCCTTTGGTAGCAGACTGAAATCAGAAGACCGAAACTGCAGTCACCAACATCAGCGCGTTCCGTTGTTTCTGATGAATGACTCCAAACCTGAGGCAGGAGCATGTGGACTACACATGAATCAGTTTCTGAACCACCAATTTTCAGCCCAGCATGCATTGCTCAATGGAAAGAGCTAAAAATTATTTAACCTGCAATATCTGAGAAGACAACAGAATAAATGACCGTTCTTTCCAACCTTAACGAGAAAACAGTATGTGACGATTTCTTTACAGTAATTTAGAAAATAAATATTATAAATTAAAATTAAATTAAAATTTAATTTGCATTTTGGAGATATTTTTGCACTGTTTATTTGATTGCAAACACAGAACATTGAAGCAGTACATGACAGAGATGAGATGCACTCAAGTTTACCAGTCAGTTTTCCATCTCTCCCGAGAAGGCAGTAAACTGCTCTTCTAATTGTAGAATACAGGTGGTTGTTAGTGAATGAAAAATCTCACAGGCCGCAATATTTTAACAGTCATAGGAAAGATAACTGACTAGTGCAGATATGCAGTCTTAGACAATCTTCTTAATTGTCTTGCCTGTATTCAGTTTCAACTATCTCTAAGGTTTGCTTTCTGTAACCTACAACAGAGCTGGTCTGTTACCCTACCACAGCTCCTCCACCTTCATGCCTGGTAGCATAAACAGAATGCTTGCTAAAACATGTATTTTAGATAAGCGTACATCTTCACTACTCAAACTTAAGGGGACAGCCAGCATGGTCTCACCAAGGTCAAGTCCTGCCTAACCAACCTAGTGGCCTTCTATGATGGAGTGACTATATCAGTGCACAAGGGAAGAGCTATGGATGTCATCTACCTGGACTTCTGTTAAAGCCTTTGACATGGTCCCCCACATCCTTCTCTCTAAATTGGAGAGAAATGGATTTGATGGGTGGACTGTTCGATGGATAAGGAATTGGCTGGATAGTCACATCTAGAGGGTAGTGGTCAACAGCTCACTGTCCAGATGGAGATCGGTAACAAGTGGCATCCACGCAAGGGTCCATACTGGGACCAGGATTGCTCAATATCTTCATCAATGACAGACAGAGTAGGATTAAGTGCACCCTCAACAACTTTACAGGTGACACCAAGCTGAGTGGTGCAGTAGACACACTGGAGGGGAGGGACGCCATCCAGAGGGACATGGACAAGCTCAAGAAGTGGGCCCACATGAACCTCATGAGGTTCAACCAGGCCAAGTGCAGGGTCCTGCATCTGGGTCGGGGCAACCCCCGGTATCCATACAGGCTGGGGGATGAAGGGATGGAGAGCAGCCCTGCCGAGAAGGACTTGGGGTTGTTGACTGATGAGGAGCTCAAGATGAGCTGGCAAAGTGTGGTCTCGATCCAGAAAGCCACCCGCATCCCAGGCTGCATCCCCAACAGCATGGCCAGCAGGGCGAGGGAGGGGATTCTGCCCCTCTGCTGCACTTTAGTCTGGGGAGACACCCCTGCAGTGTTGCCTCCAGCTCGGGGGGGTCCCAATATCAGAAGGACATGGACCTATTGGAGCGGGGCCAGAGGAGACCCCGGAGATGCTGCGAGGGCTGGAGCCCCTCTGCTGGGAGGACAGGCTGGGAGAGTTGGGGGGGGTGTTCAGCCTGGAGAAGAAAAGGCTCTGGGGACGTCAGAGCCCCTTCCAGTCCCTAAAGGGGCTCCAGGAAAGATGGGCACAAACTTTTTAGCAGGTCCTGTTGTGATAGTACAAGGGGTAATGGTTTTACACTAGAAGAGGGCAGACTTAGACTACATATCAGGAAGAAATTGTTTCCTGTGAGGGTGGCGAGGCACCGGCCCAGGTTGCCCAAAGAGGTGGGAGATGCCCCATCCCTGGAAACCTTCCAGGCCAGGTTGGACGGGGCTGTGAGCGACCTGATCTAGTTGAAGATGTCCCTGTTCATTGCAAGGGGGGATTGGACTAGATGGCCTTTAAAGGTCCCTTCCAACCCAAACCTTTCTACGATTCTGTCATAAGTTCTCATGTCTGGATCTATTACTTCTCCATCTCTCTCTACTTAAAATGTTAGTATACAATGCGGTCTCATAGTACATGAAGTGGCCATCTACCTTTTTTAAATTAACAAGCTAGTGTTCTTAAAACAAAACTGGCATAACACTAGTACTTTATTCTTTGCTCTAATTCTGTATTTGCTTAAAGGTACAACACACAGAAAAACTTCTTTATAGTTAGGGTGACAGAGCACTGGCACAGGCTGCCCAGGGAGGGTGTGGAGTCCCCTTATCTGGAGATTTTCAAAACCCACCTGGATGCAGTCCTGAGTAACGTGCTCTAGGCAATCCTGCTTCAGCAGGGGAGTTGGACTAGATGATCTCTAGAGGTCCCTTCCAACTCTGAAAATTCTGTGATTCTGTTTAGCTCAGCTGCCACTGATGCTCAGATGGCCTTTTCTATTAACACAGGCTAAAATCAGCTATAGCGATTCCAAGGCCTACACTCAAGAGCATCTAAAAACTGACTGCAGAGCAAATGCAGCAAAAAGTCTTCAAATTTTTAATTTATGCCTCTTGCACTTCTGTTTGAGGATGGTTTTTTGGGGGTTTTTTTTGGGTTTTTTTTTTTTTTTTTAAAGATCTAGCCCCTGACGCTGTTTTCCTATTAGTGGGTTCTGCAGCGGACAGTTACACTTACAGCCTCATTGTTGAAAGAATGCTCATGATCCAATAGAGGTTTTACAAACATCTTTATTCACTGCTGTTTCTTTGGCAACTCAGATTGTTTTCAGTATCTGCACCCCTCTCCAGATAACATAGAAAAATGTGAAGTAATTTCAAAAGAAAAAACTCACTAACATTCCTCAGCTGCTCATCATGAAGTACCTACAATCAGCTACTGTTATGGTCCCCAAATCACAGTTCTACTGATTCTGCCATCTGAATGCAAACAACTACTCAATTTTACTTCCCCTTCAATTTTACTACTTCCCCTTTGCCCAGGGAAGCCTTGTCCTCACACTTGGCTTCTCTACAGCTCCAAGCAGCAGAGGTGACACCTTTGAAAAGAAGGTGCCACGAAGCTTTTCAATGCGGTTGCCACAGCAAGTAACCACAGAAACAGGTGGAGACATCAGGAAAGCCTGGTGGAGGGGGAAAAGGGAAACTACACATTTCTCAGGAACTAGTGCTTACAAAAATCAACAGCCAGAAATGGTTTATGCTCCTGCTGACAGCCCTCCCACAACAGGGAGTGGTTTTCTTCAGGGAACGGGCAACACACCAGATTCCTCCAGCTTCTGCTGGCTTCTCATTCTCCAGCCATCTCTCTTACTCCTCATCTTTCCCACCCCTCAGAACTAATCATTTCCTAATTAACATCTCACAAAACTCTATTTAATAAAGTGAACAACATGACAATTGTAGCCTCTGCTCTGAATGTCCAGATTACAAAGGCTCTGTGTGCAGAAACTTCCTATCACCAAGCGAGTAGCTGGTTGGAACGGCTGAGACAAACTTTACACAAAAATGACGGGTCCCTACCACGACTGAAGGAACGTTACTGAAGACGGGACACTGCAACACTACGTGGGCGAGTGCAGAGGGAGAAAAACTCCCCACACCCCCCAAAAGAGGGGATACTCTGCAGAAATCAAGAAGTATACTTTCATATTCTGGAAAAGCACCTAGAACAGTATTTGGAAAGGTATATAAAAATTGCATTTCGAGGCCTAAAGTCTCACACACTCTTTGTGGGTTCTACTCGCTTTCCTAAAAAGCTGTGCGAAGTCAGGGGACTGATTTATGTGCCCTTTGATAGCACCCAACTAACTGGAAATGATAATTAGTCTCACTGCCTGGTTTATTCACAGAACCACAGAACAGCCCCCAAGTTGGAATGGACCTTAAAAGATCATCTGGTCCAGCCTCCCATGGGAAAGGGAGCCTAGGTGATATTATCTAGCACCCTGTCTAGTCGTGTCTTGAAAGCCTCCAGTGATGGTGACTCTACCACATCCCTGGGGAGGTTGTTACAGTGGTTGATTGTTCTCACTGCAAAAAATTTCTTTCTTGTATCAAGATGAAACCTTTCCTGGTACATCTTGCACCCATTGCCCCTCATCCTCTCAACGTGGCTCCTTGTGAGGGGAGAGCCTCTGTCCTCTTCTAGCCACCCCTAAGCACTGGAAACCTGTGATGAGTCCCCCCGAGCCTTCTCTTCTCCAAGGTAAAAAGACCTAACTCCCCCCCAGTTTTTCCTCCTAGGGCAGGTTCTCCAGCAGCCAGATCATCTTTGTGGCCTTCCGTGGAACCCTCTGTTCACATATGAGAAAGTCATCAGTTGGCCACCAAACACCAGATGATGCACAGCCGTGTTCTCTCCCATCTTGCCTTTGAGCTCCTTCCCATCTAACTCAGGAAAAAAACAGGAAGACGGTTTAAGCAAAGCCTGTGAGGTACAGAAAACAAACACAACCCGAAGGACATGTTAAGGGAGTAAGGAATTGAGTCAAAGTACAAATTACGGAAAGCAAACCAGTTCAACAAGTTTTGACAAGCGTTCAGGACTCAATGTGAACAGCTTACAAATTTTATGCAGTAAAGGGATGGGAGCGCAGAAGGCATCAACTCAGGACACACAAAAGTCATAGATGGTGGGATCTACAGGTGAAAAGAGCTCCAAATAAGATACAAATCAAAATATCCTGTATTAGAGAAGCTCTCTCAAGACAAAGGATGCTCAGTCCCTCTAGTCCAAGTGAAAACAGTATTAATAACCTCAGAAAGTCTCATGGACCTTACATTTAGTACTTCAGGTACAGTGCACTTAAACAGTAAGTAACAGTTTTGAAGTGGAAAAAGTGTATATATAGGAAGTTGCTTATTTGAGCCTAGTTTAGCCCGGAAAGCATTAGCTTTCCTGCAAGCCTTTCAATAGTCTCCTATAGTAAGAGACTTAGTACCACACTTTCCATTCTAACGTGACATAAATACAGTGTTTTGTGACTTAAGACTGTTATATTTCCTCAGGTTAGTTTTATAAATAGGAATGCAAACATTCTTCTAAAGGGATTAAAAATCAAGCTGATTGCCACAGCTCCTTGAACAGAATGTTCTCAAAGAAGCCTCTACTACAAATGAAAAATTGTGGATCACAGACAGTTAAACTGGGAGAGCACTGTAACTCCCAAATGAGACACCACCATACTGTGGAGTGCAGCCTGAGCCCAGGAAAAGGCGGGCTTGCAAACCAAACCAGGACAAGGTGCCTGGAAAAGCAACAAGGAGTAGTGTTTACCAGGAAGAAAAGGTTTCTGGGAATACCTGGCCAACTTCCGTATATGAGCTACAAAAAGAAACTCTGCACACTACTATTTTCCTGGGTTTTGCTATTTTCCTCTCAAACAAATTAGTTGATCTTGAACTTTAAGTTCTAGTAAAATGCAGACAGCAACTGAAAGAGTGATAGAGAAAACATGATGTAAGTTTAAAAATTCTGGATCGTTATCCAAAAGACACTGTAAAGCAAGTCAAACTCTACCATTCAGATTGTGCTCTTCCCCTGCCCCACGTGGCTGCATCTCCTGTGCTGCTCAACCTAACCTGCATAGAATCTCTGAGGCTGAAAGGGACCTCTTGAGATGTAGTTCAACTCCTCCCTGCCTGCCCAAGCAACCCTTTTCCCCATTCCTTCCAAGAAGGGCAAGAGCTCTCTGTAATGTCACTTCCATGCCTTAGACCATTACAACCAAAGACTCCAGAGAGGACACAGAGCTACTCAAACCCTAGAAGAGTACAAATGCTTGCAATAGGGTTCATAATACCCTCCCAAGAACCTTACTGGGGCAATAAAAAAACCCCACCCACTTTGTTCAACCTAGGAAGACCTAAAACGAAAGTAGAAGGGACATGCAACTGAATCAGTTAATGCCTCACGGAAGGACACAGAGGCGGTGAGTTCGGTTTAAGCATCTCCATAAAGTAAGATTAATAGCCCATAATTAGAACATAAGCTGTCTCAATGTACTCATACCTGTTTCAACAGGTTACTAAGTGGGTGTTAATGTAACTACAAAACTAGGACAATTTACATACAATAACGCTCCCGCTTGGTGCGGCATTGCTTAACCATTTGCTAGGCCAGAGGACAAAGCAGTGTTTTCAGAAAGCAGTACCTTTTACATTTACAAGCTCACATACTCATATTAAAATTAACACTTGTCATCCTTAAAAGGCAGAAACAAATGCAGAATTTCCAAATCAACAAGAGGAAAGTACTTCTCAAGCCTCTTGGGGTGGGCGGGGGGAGGGGACGGGACACATAGACCTGGTTGATGGGCAGCAACCTCTATGGCCTTTAGGCATTAGAACAGTATGTCATCAATAAGCTTTCCACAGAAACCTTGAATTCTTTTTTGCTACGTTGGCGGTTCCCACTATGCTCCCTCCCTCTCACCAGCACAGAAAAGATAATTTTTAACCCAGAATTAATTCTTCAATCAAATGTCATCACATGACTGCATAGGTAATGTTGGACTCTCCAATTTTACTGAAGCCACCTCAAATTATAGTAGTAATTGCACCTGTCTAATCAGTCAGTCCTCCTACACCTGGTGGTCGCATCCACTGTGTTGGCCTGAAGAGCAATGCTTCAGTCCTTCTAGCCTTTAAGAACTCTAAGATAAAGTACATAACACTAACACGCAGAATGGTTAGACTTGGAAGGGACCTTAAAGGTCATCCAGTCCCACTACCCCAGCCCTGGGCAGGGACACCTCCCACCAGCCCAGGTTGCTTCAAGTCCCATCGAACCAGGCCTTGAACACCTCCAGGGATGGGGCAGCCATAGCTTCTCTGGGACACCTGCGCCAGGGGCTCAACACCCACACAGGGAAATATTTCTTCCTATTCCCTAATCTAAATCTCACCTCTCTCAATTTAAATTGTCACCTCTCACCCTCTTGCTACACTCCCTGATCAAGAGTCCCTCCCCAGCTTTCCGGGAGCCCCTTTAGGGACTGGAAGGGGCTCTGACAACTCCCCAGAGCCTTCTCTTCTCCAGGCTGAACACCCCCAACTCTCTCAGCCTCTCCTCATAGGAGAGGTGCTCCAGCCCTCGGATCATCCTTGTGGCTC
>NW_009646309.1:271477-275908 GCF_000708025.1 Charadrius vociferus | reverse complement strand
AAGTGTAGGGTACTGCATCTGGGGAGGAGTAACCCCATGCATCAGTACAGGTTGGGGGCTGACCTCCTGGAGAGCAGCTCTGTGGAAAGGGACCTGGGAGTCCTGGTGGACAACAGGATGACCATGAGCCAGCAATGTGCCCTGGCGGCCAAGAAGGCAAATGGCATCCTGGGTTGCATCAAGAAAAGTGTGGCCAGCAGGTCGAGGGAGGTCATCCTCCCCTTCTACTCTGCCCTGGTGAGGCCGCATCTGGAATACTGTGTCCAGTTCTGGGCTCCCCAGTTCAAGAAAGACAGGGATCTGCTGGAGAGGGTCCAGCAAAGGGCTACAAAGATGATTAGGGGATTGGAACATCTCTCATATGAGGAAAGGCTTAGGGACTTGGGTCTCTTTAGAGAAAAGAAGATTGAGGGGGGGATCTTATTAATACTTACAAATACTCAAAGGGAGGATGCCAGGGGGATGGGAGCAGTCTTTTTTCTGTGGTGCCCAGTGATAGGACGAGGGGTAATGGGCACAAACTTGAACATAGGAGGTTCCGTCTTAACATGAGGAGGAACTTATTTACCTTGAGGGTAGTGGAGCACTGGAACAGGCTGCCCAGAGAGGTTGTGGAGTCTCCCACTCTGGAGACGTTCAAAACCTGCCTGGACGCTGTCCTGTGCAACCTGCTGTAGGTGACCCTGCTCTGGCGGGGGGGTTTGACTAGATGATCTCCAGAGGTCCCTTCCAACCCTAACCATTCTGTGATCTCAGCGTGAGAGAAGAGCACGGAGCCAATGGCAAAGCCCGTTACTTACGTGGTGCTAGCCGTACTTTTTGCATTAAGTTTAACTTTGGTCATTTTTACTAGCTAGTGTGGAGATGTAAGCAACAAACTTTTGGAGGAACCTTTTCCTTCAAGAGCAGTAAGCAAAAAATATCTCTTATTCTGATAAGTGAAGTGGGAGAACGCAGTGCTGTAGGTCCAGTGTAGAGCTTGGAATTACAGGCGTTTATTTTAAGACACGGTGTACTGTAATAGTTTGAGGGATGGACTCCCCAGTCTTTCTGTAGATGATTGTGTTTAAAGAACTGTGGTAGTTCCTTGTGAGGTAACAATATCCCCAGTGATCTCAGCCTTGACACTCCAGGATTAGCTCATTGAACCATCACTTGAAGGCTTGCTCTGTCAAGAGCCTTTGTACAGTCCCAGCCTGATGTGTGACATTAGACGAAAAGATCCTGGTGTATGTTTATCGCAGTTCCATGCCCTTCCTAGTGCCTTGCCTCTGCTTAAAATCAAGGTGGTTATTTCCTTAGGGAATGTGTTGGCCTTCCCTTAGCTGACTGGGTCCTGGGCACATCTGGAGTAGGAGCCCCTCTGAGGTCAACAGGATGTCACTTCAACAGTGGGATGAGTTGTAAGGTTCTCACTGCTTAGAATACTGCTGATGAAGTTGGTGAGGCGCGCAATAAGCAGAATGTGATGTGACGTGATCCTGTGGACAACTGAACTTCAGCTAACACTCAGCATCGGTACCACACTGTGAAACGAGTGGTACCGATTACTCTTTAGTGGTGCTGTTGAACATCTTTGGTGACATGGACAGTGAGACTGAGTGCACCCTCAGCAGCTTTGCTGATGGCACCAAGCTGAGTGGTGTAGCTAACACGCTGGAGGAAAGGGATGCCATCCAGAGGGACCGGGACAGGCTTGAGAGGTGGGCCTGTGTGAACCTCACGAAGTTCAACCAGGCCAAAGCAGTGCAAAGTAATTACAAATGCTCCAGCCAAGTCAGCCTCAACGAAGACACGGCTGAAGTGCCTCTATGCAAATGCACGTAGCATGGGGAACAAACAGGAGGCGCTAGAGATGTGTGCATGCCTCCAAGGCTACGATCTCATTGGCATTGTAGAAACTTGGTGGGATGACTCCTACGACTAGAGTGTTGGCATGGAAGGCTACAAGCTCTTCAGGAGAGACAGGCAAGGGAAACGAGGAGGCAGTGTTGCCTTATATGTCAATGAGCAGCTGGAATACATGGAGCTCAGCCTAGGGATGAATAAAGAGCCAACTGAGAGCCTATGGGTCAGGATTAAAGGGAAATCGGGAGCAGGGGACATTACAGTGGGGGTCTGCTACAGGCCACCCGACCAAGAAAACTGAGCGGACGAAGCCCTCTATAGACACATAGGGGCAGCATCACGTTCACAGATCCTGGTTCTCATGGGCAACTTCAACCACGCCGACATCTGTTGGAAGGGTAATACAGCCAGGCATTGGCAATCCAGGAGGTTCTTGGATTGCATTGATGACAACTTCCTTCTCCAAGTGGTTGAGGAGCCAACAAGGAGAGGAGCTATGCTGGACCTCGTTCTTACCAACAAGGAGGGGCTGGTAGAAGTGTCAAACTCAAGGGTAGCCTGGGCTGTAGTGACCATGAAATGGTCGAGTTTGAGATCCTCGAGGCAGCGAGGAAGGTGCGCAGCAGACTGACCACCCTGGACTTTGGTAGAGCTGACTTTGCCCTCTTGAAGAATCTGCTTGGTATGGTGCCATGGGATGAAGCGCTGGAGGGAAGAGAGGCCCAAGAAAGTTGGCTAATATTCAAGGACTGCCTCCTTCAAGCTCAGGAGCGATGCATCCCTACAAAGAGGAAGGCAGGCAGAAAAGCCAGGATGCTTGCATGGATGAACAAGGAGCTCCTGGACATGACCAAAAGGAAAAAGAAGGCCTATAGGGAGTGGAAACAGGGGCGGGTAGCCTGCGAGGAATACAGAGGAATCGTTTGAGCAGCCAGGGATCAGTTTAGACAAGCTAAAGCCCAGATAGAACTAAATCTGGCCAGGGACATGGAGACAAACAAAAAAATCCTTCTTCAAGTATGTCAGCGATAAAGAAAGACTAGGGAAAATGTGGCCTCTCTCCAGAAGGAAACGCAAGAACTGATTACCCAAGACTGAGACAGAGCTGAGGTCCTCAATGGCTTTTTTGCCTCAGTCTTCACTGGCAAGGACTGCAGCCACACTGCCCATGATGCAGAATGCAAAGTTGAGGATTGGGAAAATGGAGAACCGCCCACTGTAGGTGAAGATCAAGTGCGAGACCACCTGAGGAACCTGAAGGTACACAAGTCCATGGGACCTGATGAGATACATCTGTGGGTCTTGAGGGAACTGGCAGATGAAGTCGCTAAGCCACTAGCCATCGTATTTGAGAAGTCTTGGTGGTCTGGCGAGATTCCTGCCGACTGGAAAAGAGGAAACATAACCCCTATTTTCAAAAAGGGAAATAAGGAAGACCCACGGAACTACAGGCCAGTCAGTCTCACCTCTGTACCTGGCAAGATCATGGAGTAGATCCTCCTGGAAACTCTGCTGAGGCATGTAGAAAACAAGGAGGTGATTGGTGACAGCCAGCATGGCTTCACCAAGGGCAAGTCATGCCTGACGAATTTGGTGGCCTTCTATGAAGGGGTTACAGTGGAAGTGGACAAGGGAAGATCAACTGATGTCATCTACCTGGACTTGTGCATAGCGTTTGACACCGTCCCTCACGATATCCTGGTCTCTAAATTGAAGAGACATGGATTTGACAAATGGATCACTCAGTGGATAAAGAACTGGCTGGACAGTCACACTCAGAGTTGCGGTCAACGGCTCAATGTCCAAGTGGAGAGCAGTGACGAGTGGCGTTCCTCAGGGGTCGGTACTGGTACCTATACTGGTCAATGTCTTTGTCGGTGACATGGACAGTGGGGTCGAGTGCACCCTCAGCAAGTCTGCCGATGATGCTGAGCTGTTTGGAAAAGGTAAAGTAATAATATTAAAGTGGTTGATTAATGAAATAGACAGTTTTTTTAATCCAGGAAATTCCTAATTGTCCTTAGTGCTTAAGTAAGTAATTCCAATAGGAATCATTCATGTAAGTATATTTCTTGAAATACAACTGCAATTACAATTATATAATATTGCTGTCATCATTAACTGAATGTATTTTAATGACGCCACCAAAATATTTGGATGCCCCATCCCTGAAGGTGTTCAAGACCAGGCTGGATGGGGCTTTGGGCAACCTGGTCTAGTGGGAGGTGTCCCTGCCCATGGCACGGGTGTTGGAACTCGATGATCTTCAAAGTCCTTTCCAACCTAAATAATTCTATGATTCTGTGAAATGCAAAGTCCTGCACGTGGGTTGGAGCAATTCCAAGCACAAATCCAGGCTGGGCGGAGAATGGATTGAGAGCAGCCCTGCCGAGAAGGACTTGGGGTTGTTGACTGATGAGAAGCTCAAGATGAGCTGGCAAACTGTGCTCTCAATCCAGAAAGCCACCTGCATCCTGGGCTGCATCCCCAGCAGTGTGGCCAGCAGGGTGAGGGAGGGGATTCTGCCCCTCTGCTGCGCTCTGCTCTGGGGAGACCCCCCTGCAGTGCTGCCTCCAGCTCACA
>NW_009646309.1:255091-268867 GCF_000708025.1 Charadrius vociferus | reverse complement strand
ATCCTGAGCTTGGAGGAAGTGACGCTTAAACAGCGGCCAGCTCTCTTGAGCCCCCTTACCCTCTAGAGCCCTCTCCCATGGGATTTGTCCAAGCAATTCCTTGAAACGATCAAAGTTAGCCCTCCTGAAGTTTAGGGTTTCAACTCTACTTGTCATTTTGTCTATACTGCACTTAATCCTGAACTCCATCTTCTCATGATCGCTGCAGCCCAGTCTGCCCCCAACCTTAACATCCTCCACCAGTCCCTGTCAGTACTAGGTCCAGTAGTACACCTCTCCTTGTGGGCTCCTTCACCACCCAAGTCAAAAAGTTGTCATCAATGCACTGGAGGAACCTCCTGGACTGTACATGCCCAGCTGTGTGGCCTTCCCAGCAGATATCAGGGTAGCTGAAGTCCCCCATGAGAATCAAGGCCTGTGACTGTGAGGCGATTCTCAGCTGTCTGTAGAAGGCCTCATCAACTTCCCCATCCTGATCAGGAGGCCTGTAATGGACACCCACAACAGTGTCTCTCATGTTACCCTGCCCCTTAATCCTTACTCATAGGCTCTCAACTTGCTCTTTGTCTGCCCCCAGGGAGAGCGCGATACATTCCAGTTGCTCTCTCACATAAAGAGCAAGTCCACCGCCTCATTGGCCTATCTTTCCTAAAGAGAACATAGCCCTCCATGACAGTGTTCCAGTCATGTGAGCCATCCCACCACGTCTCAGTAATTGCAATGAGATCATAGTCCTGTGACCGCACACAGATCTCGTAACTCCTCCTGTTTATTGCCCATGCTACACGCATTGGTGTACAGGCACTTCAGAAAAGCCAATGAGTGTGTAGTTTTTGCCCTTGAGGGGTGGTGGGCCTTCTGATTCTCAAAAATACTAGCACTCAGTCCCACAACTGCTGAGCTACTATGCCCAGGCGCCTCTCTCTCGAGCCCAGCTACATGCCCATCCCCCTTCAAATCTAGTTTAAAGCTCTCCCAATGAGCCCTGCTAACTCTGCTCCAAGAACCATTTTCCCCCTTCGAGACAGGCTTTTCCCATCTGCTGCCAGCAGGCCTGGTGTTTTGTAAATCAGGCCATGACCGAAGATGCACCAGACAGGTGGTGAAAACCAGTGAGGCAGGCAGGCAGCATACCCCAGCACTTACTACAACTTCATGCTTTCCTGCCTGCGGAGAATTTCAGGGGTTGGGGGTGGTGCTCTTCTGGATTTTATACCCCTCCCCGCCCCCCAGTCACACCACATTCCCAAAAGCACAACAGAAGTTACAAAACACAGGTGAAAGCGTATCAACCAAATGCCAGAAAGGGGCGGGAACAAACACCTTCAGAAAATTTAAGCCTCCCAAATTGCTGTAGGATCATCTGCATCTCCCCTAGGCAACTGCTCCACACTCACTTCTGTTCGGTTTGTATTTTCTGGTGGCATCTGCCTGCCCTTGACGGCCATCCAGCCTAGTGATGTGGTGCGCAATCTGCTAACAACGCCTTCCTGCTACCTTAACCACATCTCATCCAGGAACCCATCACCCAAGAACAACACTGATCACCAGATGACAGCAGCTGCCCCTACGCCTGTTCACGGTGTCAGACCAAAGCTCCTGCCCTGCACAGCCCAATGCCCAGTCTCTGACAAAGGCCAGCCAGAGAGATGCAAATAAACAGCACTTTTATTAAGCTATGCAATTGATGGTTCAATCAAATATGCTGTATCTATTCATACTTTAACCTAAACTATTGTACATAGCACATGTTTAATTGATAAAAATTTACTTTTCGACAGACGTTTACAAGTGTCATGTGAGTTTATCTAACATGCCAAAAAAATGTATTTGGGAATCACAGAACTACTGGAAAAAATGATGGTGTCACAGCATGTACTGCTGATGTACAGACATTTTTAATACTTTAAAGGAGTACCTGGGGAAAGACTGAAAAAGTTTCTCTCTTCTCCTTTCAGTAGTTTGGAGGGCAAGTGAAAGGTAAGGTAACAGTTTTGCCCCCCGGAAAATAAATAGAAAGTTTGCACCTGATCTACCAAAGCCAAAATGAAAAACAAGCTGCAGCAGCAAAGACCCAAAAAAGTCCCTATGCTTCAGTTTTTGGCAGCTAAATAGCTAGTTTCACAGTTCCTGGATATCTACATTTTGAAAAACAAGGATCTGTAACATAACACACCTGTCACTGTGTTGAAAAGGACTTTTATTTTAGTGGAAAGTCGTTTGTTTCAAAGGATTTCTGACATGCAGTAAATGATATCATCTTCCTCAAGCAATAGAGGTTGCGATAACATTCATGCGGCTGCTGTAACAGGAAAATTTGGCAAGAATCTGGCAGATGGTAGAAAAGCTGCAAGGAGAAGAGGGCAGAACTCTGTCAAAATGAGTTTCAGTGATCGCTGTGTAACTGCCAACCAGAAGCTGGATAGAGCAATGAACGCTGCTAACTAGCCACTCAACACATACTACAAAAAGGACAAATTACATCACACAAAGACTTTCAGAATACCAAGCATTCCACTCAGAACAACAAAACCTCAAGACAGGAAAGCCCTCTCGTCTCCCTCCCCGAACTCCTCACCAGGTTTGTTCACCCTCAGGGTCAATCTTTTCATAACATCACCGGTTTTCCCCCACCTCCTCCAGAACCCACACATAGGATTTCAGACATTACCACCTTCTGCCCAACTCATCCCAAGGAACAAGGCTCACGAGGTGGACTGAGGGACACCAGCACATTCCAGACAGCAGGTGTCCAAGCTAAAGGAAGGCACCAACAATACTTATTTAGAATTTTTTGGGGGGGGGGGGGGGAAGGCAAGTTGGCTTCCACAGTGGTGCAACAATCCTGGGAAACAAGATCATCATCAAGAGATACCAGGGTCAAGATCTGCCCCTTAAAAGTCTTCCAAAGCAGGCAAGTCTGAAATCACACTTGCAAACACACAGGGCTTTGCTCAAATTAGTACCAGAGTCAGGTACCTTTAAAACTATTAAAATTACACCAGTAATTGCCACAAAACAATCAGAACTGTAACTTGAAATATTCCATTGAGCAAGATCTGTTTCCTAAAGCACGTTTTGATTGTCCATTGGTTTATAATGATCTTCTCTAGTTCTCAATCAAAAGCAGCATTCTTATTTTCAACTCAAGTAGTTTTGAGAAATCTAACAAGCTGAAACAGAAATTTACGTCTTTGTCACCTGCCCCAGGAAAGAATAAGCTCTTGCATTCACCTTAGACCTAAAGCCAGTGCATACTGAACCTGTCAGGTGTCGGAAATGCAGTTACACCCTCGAAGCAGCAAAGCAGCAAATTACACCAGACCTCAGAGAAGGGGGAAGACGATTGTATTTGACATAAAAACCAAAACACGTTTCTCTCAATCTCATACTCAAAAGCACCAGAAAGCATTTGGTGCCAAAGAAGTCTGTTCAGCAACGAGAAGGATGTTCATGCTGCCCACCCAGCTGTGGGACGTCACACCTGGCTGAACAACAAGCAGGAGGAGGTCCAGGACCTGTTGCCCTGACATGGAGAGTGAGGGACACCAGTTCTCAATTCTCCTCTCATCTCCTGGGCTCTTCCTCCGTTGGCAGCCATGTGCAGATTTTGCAGGTTACAGACAGGCCTTTTCACAGGCTCTTGTAGGTGACAGGGATGACCACCTCTGTCCTGTGCCACCTCCACACTTTGCTCACTGTGCTCTGCCTCCAAAGGGCGTCTCATGGAACTGAAAGCAAACACGCTGGGCTCTCCACGACTAGCTGGGCTTACAAGGCTTTCCAACAGCCCTCCCCCATTGCACGGGTGCCTCCACATCTAGCAGCTTCCATCCACACCCATTCAGCCCTTCAGCTGCAACTCCCTACAGCTGTGCCGAGGAACACATGCACGGCCGCAGCAGCATCGCAGCAGAGGAAAAAGTGGCCAGAGCGAAAAGGCAGCAGGTTTTGGGTTGTTTTTTTCTTCCTCACCAGCGTCCGCATAAGCCATCCAAAAGAACGTAGGAAGCTATGGCTTAAAGGCTTTTGTACTGCTCACTATTGCCAACACCACAGGTATGGCATTTTTTGGACAAAGCACACTATTCATTTTCTTGAAAGAAGAAGGATCTCATATTCAGCAGATCATTGCCTCTACATATGAATCTCACCATTTTTAGTTCAGTCACAGTTGCAGACTTGGCACGCATTCTCACAGAGGACCAGAAGAGAAAACATGCAGACAGCCCCAGCTCTTCGTCCAGTTCACCGGAGCAAGGACATTAGACAGCCATGCACAATCCCAAACAAAAACTTCTCTCTAAAACAACTCCTTCTACCAACTCTGAATAAATCAAGGAACTACCCAAGAAGATGACAGAATTCTCAGAAAAGTAATAACAACAACAACAAAAAATTATTGCATCAGGAGTGTTCTCTTCTAGAGAAGTAGGTGGAAATTTAAATGAGTATCAGTGCAGTTTGTGCAGGAAAAGACACAGCCTCTCAAATGAAGAGCTAGGAAAACAAGTGCTGCCCACAGCTAAAAGGTCCCAGAACATTCCCATTACCCACAGAGACATTTTCAGTTCAAAGATACCAAAAGCAAAGGATTAGCGGGTAACATAGGCCATCTTTTTCCCCAATGATTAATGCACCCTCCCTGGCAACATGCAGCTGAACCAAAGATGGTATTTATATTCTGGCACTGAAATCCATTTTACACACACACACACACCCCCCGTTAAAAGTAAATATGAGGTTCCTCTTTGTCTTGCAAACACTGCCAGCAACTGGCAAAGATTACTTTAGCTGCTCTTGCTGATGAGGATCCTATCACATTTGCCATGTTTGCCAAACAGATTAGTCCTGTAGAGCTTTCAGATGAGTAACAAGCACATAGTCATGAGGGACTGATTATCACATATGCTAAAATCTTTTTCAACCATTCTGATGCCAAAGCTAATTGCCTTGATCACTTACCTTCCAAGGACTTAAGCCTATTTAGTTTCTAATAGTATAGCACTGCTAAAGTTATCGTAACCCAAAACTAAGTTGCTTTCTCGCAAGTAAGGGTTATAGGAAGCACTCCACAGTACCCAATAGTCAAGAACTGTTATGTGACAACTACTTGCTTTAGTTATTTTGGGCTGCTCTCTTCTGGCATTCCATATAATATTCCTTCAGAAACCACCATCCAAACAGCAAACCCCCGGTCTCCGAATTGAATTCTTTGCAAACAGCTGCTTCTCTCCTCCTGGCCTGCTTTTCGTTACTATTTCCACTGAGTCATAAAAAAAGTATTCAGAGTAAGGCAAAGATGATGGTACTCCACCACTGTCCTCCTCCCCCCTCTCTCTCCACCCACTTCTCAGAAAAATATAGTTCTGAACGTGCATTCCACAACACTTCCAGTCCAGACCGCCACTCCCTGCCAGCGGCATGAGGTCATTGACACAACAGTACAGGGACTGTAAAACAGAAGCCCCAGATGAAGTAGTGAGAGTGGAACAGCTGCTACTTCAACTTACAACTATTGATAATGAAATATTAGCTATGAATATTCATGGATTACAATCTAACACGGGACTTGCATCGTATCTCACAGAAGCAGAAAACAACAAGAAAAACAACCAAAACCATACCCACAGAAAAAAAAAACCAAACCACCACCAACCCAAAAAAACGTATCTGCCCCAACTTACAAGAGGGAATAAAATAGAAATACAAAGAAAAAGAAAAAAGTCTTGATTAACCTGGAATAAAAAGAGAAACCCTGCTTACGCTACATGAGAGTAATTTACTACGTCAATTAGTGACCTTCTCACCCACTCACCTGATCTAGAGGGGTCACTTTTGGTGGGAATTATACAAGTAATTTTCAGTCACATGCCAATTCTGTAATTTTGTGACTTGGATTATACATGAAGATAACAGGACTCCTCACATACAAATATATCCACAAATACATCCATTTATGAACGAGCTTATTTCTTTCTTGACTCTGCAACTGTAAAAATCCAATCATACTGCAATACTACAAACGGGTTAAAAAAAAAAAAAAAAAGGGCCTCATTCTAAAGTTAGAAAGTAAAACCAAAACATCCCCAAAAAGGAGCCACACATTTGAAATCAAACATGGCCAAACCAGGCAGACACCACTGAAAAGTCTGAGATTGCCTCCCATCTAAGTCTGACGACCTCTTCAATAAGAGGAACTATATCTTCGGTTCTACATTACAGCCTACTGAATAAATTACTGCAGATGTTTTCTAAACATAACTAATTCCATCTTTAGATCTCTTCCAGTATGCAACACTGACCAGCAGTTATTAAAGAGGGGACCATTATGATCTGATGGATTAAATATAGAGCCAGGCTGACCTGTGTAAGGCAAAATAGCTTTCACATATAATTACAGAATGTTTTATATCTAGGTTGTGAATAGTTTAAGATGCACTGCATTATCTTCTCTTTTTTTCTGTTATTTGCAAAGTTGCAGTAACTTCCTATGCTTCTAAGGTAATACAATTAATTACTTATAAATCACTGAAGGACACTAAACTGTAGCTGAGCTGCATACACTGCACATTAGAATATGAATGCAAACAAATATCTTTAAAAGCTAAAAGAAACTCAAAAAAAAACCCGGGGGGGGGGGGAAGGGGGAGGGAAGGTTCACAAGCGAATGGAACCAGTGCAATTTATCGCCTTTCTGAAAAATCTATGATTTGCAATGAAGAAGCCTCTTGAGACTAATTCCACGTAAAAGAGCGACTATCGCATTTCCTTCATAAGCAGATTTAAGATGTAGTGTACTATTTTAAATACTTTATCTTCAAACAAGAGCTCCTTCAACAACCGTTAGCTATGCCTTCACAGACACTGATAAACCTACTTTCCAAAGTCACTCTCAAAACAAGCTTTACAGACCTTCCCCGTTAGCACTAACTCTGTAGAGGACACCACTCTCTGGACAGACTGAACATATCTCATTCTTCTTCTTTAGGAAGTCCCACCTAAACATAAGGAGAAACTTCTTTGCTTTGAGGGTGGCAGAGCAGTGGCACAGGCTGCCCAGAGAGGTGGGGGGCTCCCACTCTGGAGCCATTCCAAACCCGCCTGGACGTCATCCTGTGGAACTGCTGTAGGTGCCCCTGCTCTGGCAGGGGGCGAGACTGGGTGAGCTCCAGAGGTCCCTGCCAACCCCTGCCAGTCTGTGGTTCTGTGATTCACTCTTCTGGGCACCCTGCACCTCTGAAGATAAAGAAACCTGTTTAAGCAGATCTAGGATGACTACACCAAATTCCAAGAGACAATGACACCCGTCCAAACACTTTCAAACTAAAAGTGGGAAACCCAAAAAGATGAAGGCCAGATTTAAACATTAGATTTCTTCCAGGAAACAAAATTTAACTGGGTCATCTGGCAAACAATTTAGGTTTATTTTTTGCTTAAACACACAGACAAGTGATCCGAGTGAAAAAAAAAAAAATTGTTCCCCACTTTAAAAAGAGAAAACATGTCTGAGGGAAAAGTAATTCTTACAAAAAAACAATCGATGGGCGAGACCCCTTCAGACTTTACCACACAGGCACAAAATAATAATTTCTCTCAATGGTATCATCAGTTTACTCTCAGGCATCTTCCAATCTGTCAGAAGGGATCACCACAAGATCATAGACAGTACACTTCAGTCTTAAAAAGATTAAATCTACAATGAAGGGCAAGCAGCATCCTCTTCTTGCTCAATAGGAAACACCTTCTACAAGAAACCCCAAAAAGGAGAAGACGCCCACAGGGTCAGATTCCATGCCGACGCATACAAGAAGAAACACACTGCTTGGGCACGATGGACATTACACAGTTATTGGAAGCCACATAATCTGGGTACCAAAACACTTACCCCATGCTAGGGCACAACCCAGGATGAAAATATTCCAACTATCCCAGAGGAAAGCACGGTGCCATCACCCAGCAAGCCAGATAAGGAAACAAGAGCGCACAGCATTCTAGTTTCCAACTTGGAGAAACAAAATTATTCCACAGTGAAAGACAAAGCTTGAACAAACCTTTGCCAAATCGGCAAGTGCTAATTTCGCCATGACAATGCCACAACACCCCAACTAGTAACCCACGTAGGAAAAAGGCTATCACATAACACAGACAAAGAATACTATAGTGGACCAGCCTGACTTCTAGATAAGGACCACAAAAAGAATGTCTCTCTGGTTCCTTCTATTCCAGATAAGTATACCCCCACCCTTCTGCGAGCACAAGCTGCCGTGTCTCAACAGAACAGAGTACTGCTTACAGTTTTATCTGCACTGCCACAGCTTTTCTGCATAGACTACTGTGATTTGGAGACAGAAAAAAAAACCAACAACCAAACAACAAACACAAAACTTCAGTACTAAACAACACATTCATAAAGCCATTTTTATTCAAGAAAGAGGTATCTGGTCCAGGCATAGTACAGGAATCCCTCTATTCACAATCTCCATTTTAGTTCCAGTTTTCATTTCCACATCATTCATGATCTCAAGCAACTTAGTCGCTCACTCTGCCTCCTTTTCTCCAACCAGCACAAATAATGCCTGTTTCACAAGACCGTTGTTGCACATTAGTAGCAGAAGTCAAAAATTGCTAAATAACAATAGAACAGTGACAGCTCAAGAAAACACAGAACAGGCTGGAATGCCATTAAATAAGTACAAGTTGTTGATACCCCTCTGATAATGCCTCTGATGTACGCTCCTTAGCAGACATGTACTCCAAATAGCTTCATGAAATACTCAAAGCTACTGCACACGTGCTGTTACATCAGACAGCTCAGAATTCCAGGCTTTTCTGGATTTTTCATTTCTGTATGAAATTAGGTGCTATCCAATTTTCATCTTACCTTCTTCTTTTAACATTTAGGAAAAAAACAAACAAGCCACCAAACAACCAAACTTCTGCTTCTGGATTCCATGTTTGGTTTTTCGCTAAAGGCATAGCAACCCTCTGACAATGCTGACGCAATGCAAATCAGCATGATACTATTTGCATCATTTTAGGGGCCTTTACATTACAGAAAAAATGAATATAAACGACAGTGTCTGAATGCAATATTATAATCTGATTGTTGGGGGAGGAAGGGAGTGCTAAGAATTGTTCTTCAGCCACCTCCCACCCTGCCTCAGCTACTATTGACTTTACAACGTTCACCTTTTCAGCCCCTGAGCATGCGACATGGGGCGCACCAGACACCTTCCTCTGCTGTTAGGTCCTCCTCTTCTCCAACCTGAAAATCTCTCACTATTAACAAAAATTATAAACCCTCCTGTCCGTACCCATAGCTCTGAGGCACTGCGATCAGTGGCACAAGCAAAACACTATGGTATGTAGTTCACGCATGATGGCTGTTACACTACTGGCAAAGTGGTCAAATACAGAAAGTCTCAGACCAAGGACATTAATTTCAAATATAATGATCCCTTATAGTTCTGGTTTAGTTGTTGTGGTTAAATAAACTCCTTTCCAACAATGCAGCCAAGAGCCCTTTTTTAGGCTGTACTAGTAATACTAAAAAAATGCAAAGGACAATTACAAAAAGACTGCTCAGCAAGGAAAAAAATTTCTTGGGAGTAGACCATGAACTCAAGCCTTTCTGCTCTCACCAGTGTATCTGAATTATTAAACTAAGGAGTCTGCTCTCCTCCTTCTGGTCATTTAATCTTTAACTCTTACGCAAAACGGTATGGCTTCAGCTGCAAGAGTCAGGAACACCCACTCACAAGTGCACGAAGAGTCCGCGGGCCACTACGCAAACATGGGTTGAGGGCTGGAAAAGGGGTCTGTGAAGCTCTCCAGGCAGACCTTCTACTTAACGAGCCAGTGCTCTGACGGCCAAGGTGGGCATGAGGAAGGCTCCAACACCACTACTTGCATTTTTGAGCAACACAGCTGTGGCTTCATTCCTGACAAAACATACTGGAAACCACCAGTCATCATCTGAAACATCTGAAGGCTCGTCCTGAGACAGAACAGTGAAAACACCTTGTTTCTGACAAGGCATGGCAAAATCAAATGCCTCATCAATACCAAGGCAATACTCAGAAGCAGAGATAAGACAGCCAAGAAACTTTAGAGTCAAAGATGATTTACCTAAAGAGTAAGTCCACATGATTAAGCAAGAGCTTAATGACAGCTTATTTAAAAGTTCTTGCTGTGTTAGGTATTTTTGCATAATTTGATTTTTTTTTTTTGCACATCTGGACACTGAATCAAGCAGAGAACAAGCACCTCGGAAAGCATTTACTCTGAGGCCAATGATGGAAAGAGTCCACAAGTGATTGATCTGCGGCTCCTTCATGCATGGACAGTGATTACAGCGCAACTCACCTCTCCCTGTCATCCAGCATTTGATCCTAAAGATTCTGGATTCCAAGAGAAGGAGCGATTTTGACATATAGTCAGATCCTTGTCACTACTTATTAAATCCGTAAGTTCAGAAAATTATTATCTGCTAGTTACTAAGCAGCCTCTGTGAATCTATAGTACTGACAATTGTTATGAAGTACCTAAAAGACTACAGCATAAACCGAGTGCTCCTTGCCTCTTCAAACATACACTTTACACTCTCGGTAAGGCAGCATAAACTATTAAAATCCTGGAATGAAGTCCTTCTTTATACTTTGCCAGCAGTGAACTTGTACAAACTCAGTGTTTCCTCCCTAATAAAATCACTACAGCGGTACATAGAACCATGGAATCAATAGTTTGGGCTGGAAGGGATCTTTAAAGGCCATCTAGACCAACCCCTTGCCATAAGCAGGGACATCTTCAACCAGACCAGGACACTCACAGCCCTGTCCAATCTGACTCGGAATGTTTCCAGGGATGGGGCATCCACCACCTCTCTGGGCAACCTGGGCCAGGGCTTCACCACTCTCACTGCAGAAAATTTCTTCCTTACATCTAGTCTAAATCTACCTGAAGCAGGACTGCTGCTTGGAAGAACAACTGTCCAGTGAGGAAAATAAACTGAGTGACAAGCAAAAGGAACGGATACACACCTAAGCCCTCAGCTTTCAAACACAGGTCACTGATAAAAGGATGAGATGAGAAACAACAGATTTATCCAAAATTCATCACCCAGGCAGTGGAAGAGAAAGCTTTCTGGCTCTTAATCCATATCATCTTTGAAGGACAAAGGCAGACTGAAGTATTCAGTGAGCCAGGACAAAACATGATGTTGACGATTTAGAATATGTTTTTATGCACACCCCGTACTTTTCTACTGCTCCAGAAATTAATCTCTGTGGCATACACATTGGCTACTTTGCCTAGATCTTTGTGGGAACACGGAAAGTCTAACCTCACAATCCATTTCCTAATTACAAAACACTCACAATCCATTTCCTGACTAATTACAAAACGCAAACTGAAACACAAGCCTTTCAAAATTGTTGGGAGCAGGGGGAGTCACCAATACAAACATTACCTCACCTCTTTTTCTCCAATCTTGTTCTTGAAAACCCGTCATTGGTCTCAATCTCAGCTTCAGAAAACATTTTAAATTTCAAGTAAAAAAATTCATTTTATACAAAGGCATGAAAAGACTCAGCTGTCACAAAGGGAAGCAGTAAACAAACTGGTCTGTCTCATTCCTATTCTCCAGGTACAGCATATAGGATTGAAAGTTTGCAAAAAAAGATTGAAAAAAAAAAAAAACACCAACCCAGCAGTAAGGCTTCATGGATTCATTTTTAGTATTGGTCCTTTTGCCTTCAACAGTATCTACTGTGTTCCCATCATACTTTCACTAATTGTCTGAATGAAGAAACACAGCATGCTTTGATGCTAATTAAACATGGAGATGACACAAAAGCTACACATGTGCTGGAGGACTGGAGTTAAGATTGAATGATTTCAACATAGTAAACAAAGATCAGGAAAAATCAAATTCGGCAGGATGAAGTGAAAGGTAACACAATAGACTGTATAAACACAGGATGAAGCAAGTTTCAGCAGCACACCTTCAAGGCAACTCAGTAAAACTCTACTACATCATACCATTAGGAAAATGTAGATACCATGCACCAGCGTAGGATGGTAGCATATCTATCATGGTACATAAAATAATCTTTATAAGTATGCATGTTAATGCTCCTGTTGGAAAACTTCTCTCTGTTTTGGCAGTGCACTCCCAGAAAGACATGGGGTGAGGGGAGAGAAGTTAGAACAATCCAGGGAAGAGTACTACAGATCTATTAAATGGGACCCACAGAGAAATATGCAAAAATGGGGTTTTCAGTCTAAGAAAAGATAAGCGCAAGGGAAATACACTGTTACAATTTAAATTTGTAAAAGGCTGCAGTGAAGTGGAAGAGAATAACTTGTTCTTCATGCCCATTGATAAGTAGCGAGGTACCGCTGCACCAAGACACACACACACAAGTTAGATAACAGCAAGAACCCATCCGGTGCTAGGAATACTGGAGCACCAGAGCTACAGAGCCCTTGTCACAAAAAGTCTTTAAGAACACGTTAGATAAGCACACCAGGGATCAGTTGCTTTTGGAGGGTTTTTTTGTTTGATTGGGATTTTTTTTTAAATGAATCTATATAACCACTAAGAAACACCGGCAAGAGTAAGCTGCATCCAAATTATTCGCTTTACCAAATACCACAACTTCTTTTAAAGCACCAGCAGTTTCAAAACCACTTATTCTTACCTCTTTGCCTCCTCCAGATGACAGAGGTATTCATAGGCTACATTCTGGCGTCGTCTTTCATCCATTTCCTCTGCTGTCAATCGCTCATTATCCAACACAGCTGCAAACAGCCAAAACACATTCTCAGCCAGTTGAAGATATAATGTAACTGAACAGGCACACCAAAAAATCATGTCCAGCCTTTCCCACAGAAACTCATCACAGGTTTTATTTGATTCAGAAAACGAAGGACCGAATATATCTGTTCTTTACAGGCAATAGAATAGACCCTGTTTCCTTATCCTTCCTTGTCACATGAACTTGCCATCTTCCCTCTCTCCAATTTCCCAATTTGACTGTGATCCAACCTTTTCCATCTTCCAATTTCTTAGAAAGAGTCCTTTATTTCCTTATTTTCTTCTAGCTTTGCCTTTCTCTTCCTCAAAAGCACATCAGTGACCACATATCCCTCCGTCTATCCTCCGATTCTGGTAGTGAAAGATTAAGGAAGGGCAACAACATGTGCACACATCATATAATCCTTTCTGTATCTTTATAGTCTGTCTCTAAATAAAGACAGAAATGATGCTCACAACCCTCATCTGAGAGGCAACCACTCAGACCCCTGATCCGCCTGTCACCTTCGAATCCAGATGAGGACCTACACAGGGGTATACACCCAAATCTTCCAGATTCTGGGTGTTTAAAGCCACAGTGATAAATTCTGCTCTCTCCACTCCTGCGGCCAAACACCTCATCCATGCTCTCAGGTCCAAAAAACAAAAAACACCAAAAACCCAAACAAACAAACAAAAAAAAACCAACAAAAAAAACCCCAACCCCACAGCTTTGTAGGTTTCACGAACCAAGCTGCCAAATAGGGAACGTGTCATACCATTACTACTCAAAGGTGAACTTACACCTAAAACGCCTTCAACAAACACCCCCAAGCGATGATGTACCCCCTACGGCCCTCGGACTCGGACCAGGTCTGGCTCCAAATCGCGAAGGGTCTCCCCGACGCCGGTCCGGAGTACCCCGAAGGCGCCCCCGACTGCCCCGGCCCCGCCCGAAGAGCCCAAAACTGCCCCAA
>NW_009646309.1:249101-254115 GCF_000708025.1 Charadrius vociferus | reverse complement strand
CGGCCCCGCTAACGGCGACACAGCGACTCTCCTCAAACGTCGGGCACCGTTGGACGTCGGGGTGCCCCAAAACACCATCGTGCGCCCCCCAGCAGCGCTCAGCAGGGGACAACCGCACCCAGAAAGTTCCCTTCCCCTCAGAGCGCATTACGCTCATCCATTACTGCTGCGTTGCCTCCTTCTTCAAGAGTCAGAGCGCTGTAGATGCCACCATATGTCCACCTCAATTAGTCCCATGAATTTCACTGTCAAGGCATAAGCTTACTAGTTAAGCAGAAATTAAGTAATTGGGTAGGCCAATAGCCGCTATTAGGAAAAGCATTGCCAGCAGGCACGGGAGGAGATCCTTCCCCTCTTCCCAGTGCTGGTGAAACCACATCTCCAGTACTGGGTCCCGTTCCAGCTTCCCCAGTACAAGGAAGGCACGGACACAATGGAACAAGTGCAGTGAAACACAGAGCAATGGATTAAGGGTTGGAGCACCTGACATACGAGGAGAGGCTGGGACAGGACAGGACAGGACAGGACAAGAACCAGCGGGCAATGGACTGAAGTTCGTGAAAGTCCACTTAAACATAAGAAGAAAAATTTTTGCTCTGAGGGTGGTCAAAGTCGCCCAGAGAAGCTGCGGAGTCTCCATCCTCAGAGATACTTCTGACCTACGTCGACAGTCCTGGACAACTCGCTCCAGCTGACACTGCACTGAGGAGGCGAGGTTGGACTCCAGACTTCCAGAGGTCCCTTCCAACTTCTGTAATTCTGCGAGTCCATGAAAAAGTATATTTACGTAACTTTTTTAAAGGCTCTGCATTAAAGGGAGACTAAGTGAAAGCTGGTTTTGTTGATGATAAGGGTTACACATCACAGTTCAACAGTTACAGAAATAACTACATAGGTGAATGCCAGACATAAATTACAAACCAAAAGGTTTTATAACAGACAGTTATAGTTCCAATTATTAACATTTATTTGCATTACTTCACATGGGGCCACTTTGCAGTTATACAATGAGAAGACATTTAAAATAATGTTTATATGTAGATCGTGGAATGCAGAACTGGTTTTGTTCCCCCTAAAAGACCTGTAATATTTTTTGCACAGTCCCATAATCCTCCCTCAAAAAAATCTCATAAACTTACTCTTTCCTGTAAAGCCCATCCCGATAAGAAAAATAAAACACGATTATCACACATCATCAAAGAATCTGGCTGAACCTCTTCAAGGTTGTATTTCTGTGGTTCCTGTAATAGCTCCCCTGATTTAAGATTTCTGGTCTTTGTTACTGTCTCTGCTAACTTGTTCGTTAGGGTTTGTGTATCCGTGTGTGTAATTTATTGCCTCTCCTGTTTCTTGTCTTTTTTTTTTTTTTTAGTTGCTGAATAGGCACTAGTCAGTTGCCCTTACAGAGAGCGTTAAAGAGGTCCTATTTTTCTCTAGTTTCAAAATTTGAGCTATCAGTTCTGTAAAAAAATATTATTTAAGTACTTGGTACCTAATCACGAGGCTTCCTAGGGCAAACGAGCTCCAAAATCCAGTCTAAATACTAGTCTAAATACTAAATAATTAAACTACTGTTATCTGTTCTTTGGCAGGTATTTATTGGCCACTTTCTTTATGAGAAAGATTATTCTGTGAATGGTGCTGAAAAAAATACGTATTTAGAACACCTGAAGAATGAAGCTGTGATTCTATAGTATCTTAAAGATAACCTTGCCACAGGCTACAACTGAAATATAATCTCTGACCTCTTTGAATTCTCCTCCAAACAGGACAGTATACGCAGTTATCACACCTGCCCTTCCACAGTATTACAGCCTTGCAGCCCAAAAGAGTTTGGGAAATAACAGCATACACAACCAACCTTCCACTGAATCGTTGTCCACAGGTATCTTAATTTCTGGCAAAACAAAGTCTGAAGATGGAGCAGGATCTGCTCTAGGTCCCACGTAGCGCTAAGAGCTCTGAGCTGTCACTTACTCGTTCCTACAGCACATGTGAAACTCTCAGACAGCTGCAATAACATACGTCTATTGCCACTCTACATCTTGGCATCTTCATTCTGATCATCCACCTCATCCTTATTAATCGTTTTTTTCTTAATACTGTTTTTTGTACTTCAATCATGTACAGCCAATCGTGACCTTTCCCTTTAGACCCCATTTATCCCGGATATGTTTAGCTCTTATCCTCTTTGTCTCTAATAAGGTTTAGATCCCTATTCATCTTTGCCGTCTTCTCTAATTACCTGGTTTTGCCACATATTCTGTGCCTACAGGGTCAGAATGCCCTGTAGGAATCCAGATGGAGATGTCTCAATTGAGTAAGTAGATAGATTTTACATATATATATATTTAAAAATATGTGTATGTGTGTCTGTATGTATATATAAAGAGTCCTACCCCTCATATACATGATGATACCCTTTTGTATATGGTTGCATGTTGGGCTATGGATTGCCAACAGCAAAAGTTGCCTTTTGGCTGCCAGCATCAGCTCAGAATCATAGTGGTCAGATGAGACAAACTGCTGATCTGGTGCGGAAAGCAGCAAACACACATAGACACAAACATGCCCACAGCTCTCTCCCAGTGCTCATTCCCTACTGCACGCTCAAGGCCAGCCCATATCACTCCCACAGCCCTCATGCACCCACAGCTGCGGCAGGGAACTTGGCCTAAAGCTCTGGAGGGACTGCAAGGGGGGCAGCCATGTACTCGGGGCAAGAGAACGCGTCCCACACGCTTCTGCTGCACCAGGCAAGCCAGGCAGGCAAGAGGGAACTCTGGCATTCAGAACGGGTCTCCTCACTCCCCTTTGCTGCCAGACTCCGCTTTTGCACCCTGGCCTCGCTTCATGCCCAGCAGTTGCCACTATCTGCAGGGCTCCCATGGGAGACTGAGACCAGGGGACAGAAAAGCCTGGAGCCCAAATCCTGCCCCATTCTGATAGTCACAACACAACGTGAAGACACAGCAACAGGCTGCTGGAACAGCAGAGGACCCCTTACTTTTTGGAGGCAAGTTAGCAACCTCCCCACTCTGCGTGCCCCTGACAAAATCCTCTCCTTTCCCTCTCACAACAGTGCAACACGGACAAGCTCTGCACTGGCAAAAAGGCGTCTTGAACTGGAAAACCATGCACTTGTCCTCACACACTAGGTACGGCTTCTCTTGAAGGACCTGTAAGGTCCAAGGAAGCCCCACAGCTACCTGGGAAAACAGAACAAAACAAAACAAACAAAAATTGGGTAATTCAAGATTCGTTTTGTCAGTGCTACACACTCCCTGTCTTTCTATCCGCTTTGTAAGGATGCTTTGTTTCTTCTCTATTTGTTCTCATGTGGGCTCCCTAAAAAGACGCTTGTGAAACCAATAAAGTAATTTAAGTCCTGAGCAGACCACAGTGTTTAGCTGGAAGCAAGTGAGTGGGGATGAACCGATTCACAGATTGTAACGCAAAGACACAGTGAGACAGCTCGTGTGACCAGTGCTGCAACACCGGCCACATACCAAACACTCTGCATCAAACTTCAACCCAACTTTCACCACCAGAGGGCTCCAATGATGAAAAAGCCACCGACTCTCTAAATGGCTTTCATGGTTAATTATCATCTTATCCCTAGTATGATTCACTTCCAACAATTCCCTACCTTCCACAAAAATTAGCTACCCTCCAGACCCCAACTTTGATAAAGGCAATTTCCTTCTGCTCTGATAAATTTTACATGCTGTTTGCTCCTGCCCTGTTCTCAAGGAAGACTCTTGGGATTTTCCACTTTTATGGGAGGAATGCTGCTGTAAGCTTAGTTTCTGGCTGCAGAAGATGGCTGGTTTTAGATTCAAGATTTCCCTAACAGATTAAATATGTAGTATGCATTTATGTTAATAAAAACATTAAATTAATAGTACTGTTTAAAGATACCACTAAATCATGTATTTAGTCTTTACAGACTAATCATTTTTTGACCAATTATTGAGCCATCACTACATATTTAGCTGCCCATAAGCTATCTATAGCACGTTGAGCTTTACAATCTACAGAAAACAGTATTTAAATTCAGCATTAATCAAAGCCCATCTGTTAGCACAGAACTTTTGGTCGGCAGCACGAGATTGAACTGATGCCTTTTATGAACAAGGGACGGACTGACACCAACTCCAGCACTGCAAGGCTGAAGCCAATGGCGCTAAACCTCAAATATGGCTTCGTAAAGGCAGGAATGGCTCGTAGCGTTCCTGGCCCGACTGCGCACTGTGCTATCTGTGTCAATGATGAACAACACCACCGAGCCAAATTCCTCCTGCTCTGTTAAGACAATAGAAGCTTTGTCAAGATAAAGAGGATACTGATATGGGATAGAACAATACTGCTGCGGCTCCCAAGGCACACATGAAGATAGCTACAGAAAAGACATGTGCACGTGTCAGAGAGGCAATGTACTAGGAACTTACTCATTCCTGTAAGAACGTAACAGAAGTTCTTCCTGTGTTTCAGACCTTGTTGTGACAAGCTGACCATGAACCAAACACACGTTTAAAATGGTCATCTGTTATATGATACCTAACACTAATTTCTTGTAATGGAAGAAGAGCAAAAATGCACGTGAAGAAAAACACTACCAAAACCAGGAAAAAGAAAATTAAAAGGAGATTGCTAAACACCAGTTTATTAGATAAATCCACAATTTTGAAAGTGGGCAGTTTTGGCTAAAAGGCTAGCTGAGTTAGCAGAGAAAGTGAAGGAAAGCAATACATAATAAATGGAGAGCTGGCATGGATGAACCACTGACAGATAATAGGAGGAACTGGTAAAGAAACCCGGGAAAGGACACCAAAAACCAAGCATCAGCCTAGAAGGCTGCGGGTTTGCTGCTGTCCTGGGAGGGACGGTCCGGGCCTGCCCTTCCCGCGCAGCCGCCCGCGTTACTCCACCGGCCTCCGGCAGCGGGACAGCGGTAGCGGGACAGCGGCAGCGCAGCCGGGGCCGCGGCGCCTCTCGCGACGCGAGCGGGTCC
>NW_009646309.1:202791-248770 GCF_000708025.1 Charadrius vociferus | reverse complement strand
CCCTCCCCTGCCCTCACCGCCCTCTCCCCCCTCAGGTCTCTCAGGAGCTGCCGTTCCTGCATCCCAGCGAGACCAGCGTCCTGAACCGGCTCTGCCGCCTCGGCACCGACTACATCCGCTTCGCCGAGTTCGTGGAGCAGTACACGGGACACGTGCAGCAGCAGCAGGTGGGGCCCCCCCGCGCCCCCCGAGCAGCGCTGCGGAAAGCGGGACCCGGTGGAAAGCGTCCTTCCCGGGGGGGCGTCCTGAAGCCGTGTCTGGCGGCTGCGGGGCGGGCGGCGTTTGTGCGCTGTGCGGGACGCTCGTCCCCGTGCTGCCGTGAGGCCTCCTGGTCTGGGAAGAGCTTTGAGATCCAAGTGCAAAAGCTGCACAAGTGCAAAGCAGCACTGCAGTTGCCAGTGTTTCCCAGCACTTGCATATGCCCACAGAAGAGCTAAATATAACTCTGCTCAAGCAACTCTCCTTGTGGGAAACTTATGGGGTTTTTTTCTGGGCACTTTCTGGTGGGCGTTTCAGCATGTTTGGAGCACTGGCTGCTGGCGTAACACTGCACAGAAAGTCCATTACTTTTTACACCTGCACTAGGGAGCTGATGGAGATTTTACGGTTTGGTTTCAGGACCATCATCCATCTCAGCAAAACCAGAGTGGATTACATGGCATTTACTTGCGAGCATTCTGCACGGGTCTTGATTCAGTGCTGCAGCCGTATCGACAGGCACTACTTGACCTCGAACAAGAGGTAAAGGAGAGAGACTTGGAACAAGAGACTGTCCTGCTGCTGACAGGTTGTGGAAAGTTGCCATTTCTGCCATTAATATGCTGAGCAGTAGTAGCTAAAGAAGAGAGAAGGTATTTTCCTTTCCACATCAGGGATGTCGTCCAGATTATTCCTGTGAGGTGTCATTGGAAATGGCCCTTCATTCTAATAAGTATTAAGTCCCTTCTACCTTCAATAGTGCCCCATCTGCCTCAGAGCTCAGTGCTGTCTCAGACTATTGTCACTTCTGTTTTCACTTGTAAAGGTTTTGATAAATCTCTGCTAGATTAGCCACTGTCACACCTTGGGTACTGTCATTTTATCGCCTAAAATGGGACACAGCCCCAAAATGTGTGTGTGTGTGTGTGTGTGTGTTACAAGTTATGGGAACTAAATATTTGGAATATAGAACTAAATGTGCTTTTTTTACTTATCTGTATCTTATTTTAATTTCCATTAATTGCTTTGTTGTTCTTACAGTTTCTGGCTGACCCGCATCTTTCCATCTCACATGTTAATTATTCCTTGGACCAGGTACGTCATGTTAATAAACAGCTAGGGCTTTTTGGTTACTCTTATCACTTCTTGAGTCTAATAAGAAAGTGGGTGGGATAAATAAAGGTTAGTCTGTTGTGTCATGCCGTGCCGTTTCTTTTTAACACCTCTACATCAGTAGTCCCTTAATCATGCTCAGAGGATCACTTGCACTTTGACACAAAGCTTAGGTCCTGCACCTTGACCTTCACATATTCCTCACTGCCTGTGTTTAGCCAGAACTGCAGCTGGAATGTAGTGACTCCACACAGCCCAGTGGGGGGAGGACGTTCTTCCTAGAGATTTGCATGTCATGTTTCTAATTTGTGGGAAAAGCCAGATGATATTTTCATTAAATTCTTGTAATCAGCTGCTGTCCACACCTACTCAAGTATAGTTTTTCTGTCTCCCTTGCATAGCAACCAAATTCAATATTTTGTTCCTTGTTCTGCAGTTTCAGTTACTCTTCCCCTCTGTGATGGTCATGGTGGAACAGATCAAGACTCAGAAGGTACAGTAAAATTGTAGCTAGTTTCTCTTAACAAGTTTCCTCTTTAGCTGATAAAGTTCTTTCTGCCCTCATCCCAGACCTTTAATACTAGGAAAAAATGTGGTTTCAGGAATGGGTGCCCTCTTCCTAGTACTACTGTAAGTATTGGATAACTATTTTGCAAATCCATTTACACTGGATTTGACTTTTTCATTATCAGTATGATCTTTGATGACTTGCATTTTATAATCACAATACATTTAATAGTACAAGATGCTGCTGTTTGGAATTTCTTCTGAGTCTGTTTTCTCCCACCGTCACCCCCCCCAAAAAAAAAAAAGCAGAAGCTAATGTTTTCAGAATCTAGTGATGCTTACTTCTTGTTAAGGGATGTTTTTTGAGAGAAGCCACAGTTTTTTGTGGAGCCACACATAGAAGGTCTCTTTCTTCACTACATGGAGTATGTTACATCTTTCTTTCTGTAAGACTTGTGCAGCTTGTTAAAGCATTTTCTTGTTAGCCGAAAGTGTAACATTTAAATGGCTGAAAAGTTCAGTGCAGATTCCTATAACAGACCTAGTCTAACCGTGTTTTCTTTCTGCAGATTCATGGGTGTCAGATATTGGAGACAGTCCACAAACATAGCTGTGGGGGGTTGCCTCCTGTTCGCAGTGCTCTTGAAAAGTATGTAGAGACAGTAGAGCTATTATTTCATTCTTCTGTAGTAACTGGAATTAGTGTCAAAGCGTTTATCTTAGTTGTGTAAGCAGTACACGCAAAACAGACTTGCATGATATAAAATAGGAGTAGCATGCAGGGAAAACTGCTGCAGTCCCCATCCTTTATCTAAAGCAGGCTTGTGGCAGGAATTAAGACTTCCTCCATACTTTGGACTTAAGGCTGAGGAAAGTTCAGACATATGTTTTTCCTTCTTTTGAGGTGTATGTGAACTGTTTTGCATATGGTAGACCTGTCATTGTTTCTTGATCCTTCAAAAGGATAAATGTGATGGGGTGTGTTGCTAGGTTTGTATGTCCTTGGGCATAAAGTCAGACTACTTAAAACATTAGTTGTGTTCATACTGAAATGGTAATTGACTAGAAACAGCAGGACTGGGAAGGCACTGCAAACTTACTTATACTTCTGTATGCTAGCAGATCTCTGTGGGGAACCCACATATTCAGTGGATATGTTAGTTTAGTTTTGCAAGTGATGGGTCCACCTTTCTCTGTTTAAAAAAAAAACCCAAACCTACAAAATTCCACATTAGCTGTTTAGCACTTGTGATACTGCCTGGCTGACTAACTGCAGTGTCCATAATGATGTACAGTGAGGTTTTGGTTACTGCGTGCAAAGGCCCCACTGTCTGTTTCTCTTGACCCCAGGATTCTGGCTGTGTGCCATGGAGTCATGTATAAGCAGCTCTCTGCCTGGATGCTGCATGGATTGCTGCTAGACCAACATGAAGAGTTCTTTATCAAACAGGGCCCCTCTTCTGGGAATGTCCCTAGCCAACCTGAAGAAGATGACGATGACCTGGGAATTGGGGGACTTACAGGAAAACAGCTACGAGAACTGCAGGACCTGGTAAGGCTGTAAGTCATAGCTTGGCATCCTTCAGCCTTTAGGGAACTAAAGAAGAAATATATTGTCTTCAACGTCAGCGTGAGCTATGCTAGACTGGACATATATTAAGACCTGGTAGGACGGCAAATCAACAGACTATTGTAATAGGTTGCAACTAGGCATAAAGGACAGAGACATATCGTTTGGCGCAGCTGGATAACCTCAGGGCAGAAAGCCCTATGGGTGGAATCTGTGTAGACTCTGATGTCAGGTAATTGGAACTGCTGTACTCATCCTGCTCTTGACTGACCCTTTTCTGATTCCTTAGGGCCAACACTGTGATCTTCTCAATGCAGGCATTGGTGGTAGTGTGAGCAATTGCAAGGGAAAGGGTGTGGGGAGCTTGTGTGTTGACTTGATTTGCACCCTTTCTACTGGCAGCTGGGTCAGGCACCTTTCTCACACAACTGTTTGTTGTGCAAATGTTACCTAACAGGGTAATGCTGCTGACATTACTGGGGAAAAATGTGCTGTGTGAGAGTCAAGAGGCTGCTAAGAATGTGTCCAGAGTGCTAAGTTAAGCAAGGGAGCAACTTGCCAGTATACTGGTGAAATGTGGTAATGCCCCGTGTAGATGGCACACCATCAGGGCGCCCTTGTGCAAAGCAGCTTTCTCAACAGAGTAATCGTCTGCACTTTGTGCATGTGATCAGTGTCTGCATCAGGGACCAGTGAGGAGCAACTGCAACTTTGTAAATTCACACTCTACTGTGAGAAAACATTTCATGGGCACCCATGGTGTTGGTGTGAACACACAGAGGATTTACCCCCAAACCACCCTGTATTGCATACTAATTAAGTGCCCTGTACAGTCTCTGCTGAGGACAGCCTACACACAAGCAAAACCAAGGGAAAACTTTAAAAGGCAGTTAATGAAAAGTCAATTATTTCACTATATTGGATATAGGGAGAATGTGAGAATTGGTGGGTCTTCTACATCCATGGTAGAAAATGTAGGCATTAGGAAGATGACAGCGAGAGCCCAATTAGCTCTCTTCCTCAGTATCAACTAACAGCATTGGCAATTCTTCAGTCAGAGAGTAAAATAAGAAATCCTGAGTGGTGATGGGATAGACCGATAAAATACTTGGGTATTTCCTCATCTAAAAGTGTCAGAAGAATCTTAAGAAAAGTATTGCCAAGCTGTTAACGTCAGTATACAAACTTGTACTGAACTCTCCTGTTAAAATGAAGAATTCTGTAGATGGCAAACGTTCTCAAAAATTTGTTTGCAATGTTTTTTGAATTAAGGACTAATGAACCTAGTTCTCTAATAACAAGAAAGCCAAATGAAATGGCCAGTATTGCTTCTCTGAAGGAAAATCTTCCCTCTGTACTTGGAGTTTTTTATGAATACATTCAGAAAAAAGTTAGTAACTTACTGTATTGTTTTAAACAGCTTTTGCAGGAACTTAGAAAATTGCCTAATTTATGCTAGCAGGCCTTCAGATCTTTAACCTATTTGCTCATTAGTGGAAGTGTTTACATTTTGCCTGTATCACAAGTGTTCTAGCAGTGTTAAAATATATGGGAATGGGTGTAGGGGAGGATTATTTTCCGTACTGCTAAATAACTTTGTTATCGCTGCAAAAAACCCTAATGTAATGCAGTTGCAACAAAAATCCCTTTTGCTGATGTAACATTGTCCTTTGGGAGAGCCAATTTGCAGCTATTCATAGAATGGTTTAGGTTGGAAAGGACCTTGAAGATCACCGAGTTCCAACACCCCTGCCATGGGCAGGGACACCTCCCACTAGACCAGGTTGCTCAAGGCCACATCCAGCCTGGCCTTAAACACCTCCAGGGATGGGGCCTCAACAACTTCTCTGGGCAACCTGTGCCAGTGCCTTACCACCCTCAAAGTGGAAAAACTTCTTCCTAATGTTTAATCTAAACCTGCCCTCTTCCAGTTTAAAGCCATTCCCCCTCGTCCTATCGCTCCATGCCCTAGCAAAAAGTCCTTCCCCAGCTCTCCTGTAGGCCCGCTTTAGGTACTGGAAGGCTGCAGTAAGATCTCCCCAGAGCCTTCTCTTCTCCAGGCTGAACAGCCCCAACTCTCTCAGCCTGTTCTCATAGGAGAGGTGCTCCAGCCCTCGGATCGTCCTCGTAACTCTTCTCTGGACATGGTCCAGCAGGTCCATGTTCTTATGTTGGGGACTCCAGAACTGGATGCAGTACTCCAGGTGGGGGTCTCACGGGAGTGGAGTAGAGGTGCAAGACTATTCCACAAAGGTTTAGCTTCTCCTTTTCCCACTTCTGCTCCCCTCTCTGTTGAAAGCAATGTCTTCTCTCGGGAGATCTGGTAGTGTACTAGAAGTATAAAGCAGCTTGTAGGCTTACTTAATGACGCAAATCAGGTTT
The DNA here is from genome assembly GCF_000708025.1 of Charadrius vociferus. Taxonomy (NCBI): domain Eukaryota; kingdom Metazoa; phylum Chordata; class Aves; order Charadriiformes; family Charadriidae; genus Charadrius; species Charadrius vociferus. Next base: position 243,000 of record NW_009646309.1, on the reverse strand, counting down.
GCTACTTTTCTGCTTACTTCCAATGTACGGGGATTCCCCCTCCCACACAGCCCTTCCCCCTTTATACACCTGTTCTCTCTGTTTTTCTCACACTTTTTTTTCTTGATTTCTTTTCCCCATGGTCTCTGGCAGCGCTTGATTGAGGAGGAGAACATGTTAGCTCCATCTCTAAAGCAGTTCTCTCTGCGAGTAGAAATGCTGCCTTCATACATTCCTGTGCGAGTTGCTGAGAAAATCCTCTTTGTGGGAGAATCCGTACAGATGTTTGAGAATCAAAATGTTAACCTGACCAGAAAAGGTAAGGAACATTTTTATTGCGGCCTTTGCTCAGTTGTGAGAGACTGACAAGTATCTTCCAAAATGCTGTATTAACGAGTTCCTCAACAGTCTCTGACCATTGGCTGATATTCTTCAGAACAGAGGGATGGTTGTGCCAGGACAGAGCAGTGGTCCCAGTGTTCTGCTTCCAGTTGATTTCAAAGGGAGCAGTATAAGAACAGGATGATTAAATGATAACGCTTTCTAGACATAGTTTCCAAGTTTCCAGCAACAAGTCACTATGTGATTTGCTCTGGATAAATAAAGCAATGGCAAAGGTTGTGTTTTCTTTCCAGTTTGCATCCCTGTCCCTGGAGGGCACAGACAGACACAAGGGCACACCTTGGTCTGGGTGTGTACGTTGCAGAATGGTGTCATAGGATTAAAACACATCCACAAACATAAGAGATTCATTGCAAGGTGGTCCCAAAGGTCGCTCTGGAAGAAAAGTGATCAAGACGGAACAGTTAAGACAGCGAGAGAGACAATTCCAGCTGATGCTTTTCTTTCAGAGCCTGATAAGTTTACATTCAAGATGGTTTTGGAAAAATATTCCTTCACCAATTGGGGTGGACTGCTGTGGAGGCTCTGTCTTGAGCTTGTCTATGCAAAAGTACTCAAATGACTCGAGCAACACTGCAGAGAACAAAGGACCAACTAAGTTGGACTGGTTTCTTGCCTTAGGAGAAGTGAAGTGAAAAGAAATCAGTCTTCCAGCTTAGTTGGCTAAAAAAAATAGATCCCCAAGTTCAAGCAGTAGGATAGACTAGAAAGGGGCGGGACTAGGTGGAGAACCAAAGCGACTGGTTAATATGGCAGAAAAGTTGTGGGTTCAAAGATCTAAATCAGTGCTAGGAAAAGGGCTGTTGGTGGCAATCATTTACATAGAAAATACTTTGGGTTTTTACTGATACCACAGCACTGCCATGTCAAGTGTCTATACTGTAACTGTACTTGCAATACTAATCTTCTACCTTTGTACTTGTACTTTGAGGCCTCCTCAACTTCACCTTCCTCACCAGACGTGAGGTGGTGCTGCCTGGACAGCGTTTCTGCCCAACTGTGCTGGAATGGGGCTGCGCTTCTCCAAATGGCATTCCTTTTTATTGTCCAAAACACTTTTCCCGTTGCTGAACAGGCTCCATCCTAAAAAACCAGGAGGACACATTTGCAGCAGAGCTACATCGACTCAAGCAGCAACCACTCTTCAGTTTGGTAGACTTTGAATCGGTGGTTGACTGGATACGGAGCACTGTTGCCGAGGTAAGGATCCTAGGAGGGATAATTACTATACAGGCAGAGGAGCTCGTCGGTTTTGTGAATGACTAGGAGGAGAAGGAGGCTCTTTAGAATCAGTGATTGAACAAGCGTGTGAACACTGCAGGTAGCTTTTGTGTTCTTATGGGGCTCAGACCTTAATGTTACCCCAACTTCCAATGACAAAAGGACATGAATAAATACTATTTACTTTGGGGGAAAGAAAGGAATATTCTTTTTTTTTTTTTTTGCACTTGCAATGACATCAGAACTTTTCATCATGCTTTCAAGCATAATGGATGGCATCTTACTGGACAAAATCTTTGCACTGGCAATTTTTAATCTTTTTTTAATTTGGGGCAGGGGAGAAACCTGAGAAGATGGGGAGGTTAGAGAACCTAGAGTGGAATTGATTTCCTGAGAATTTGCTTATTTTTTGTCATGGGTCTTCATGTTTCTTGGGCAGAGTTTCTTGCTGGTGTACATCAGGAATGTTCTGACTGGTAGCATGGGCTGCCTATACACAGGAGTCCGAGTGTGTTCTCTTGTGCTTTATATAGCATTTTATATAGGTGGGGTTTTTTTGTATACATCACAAGTATTTTAAAACAGCTACTGTTCTCGCTGAACGGGTTTAGACAAATCTGAAGGGAGGTTTCATTTGTTTTGTTTGGTTTTTGTTTCCTCACTAGCATCTTTGGAAACTGATGGTGGAGGAATCAGATTTACTAGGACAACTGAAGGTAATATAACTCCTAGCACGTTTTTGCTAAGGCAGCTTAAGTTTTTTTTCTTTCTTTCTTTTTCAATGTCTCTTTCCCATTCAATACTTTACTGTCTTAGATTCTGCGCTTTCTTCTTTTAGGTAAAGCTGTTTTCATTTTCCAGGTCTCAGGAATGAGCACAGTGATAGAACTTGGTCAGAGACAGTTAGAGTGGTATGTGGTTTTGTGGTCTGTATCTTGAAGCAAAGACAGCGTAGACTTTTTGGGCACTGGATGGCATTCTTAGCTCTCCAGCTGTGTTTTGAAATGGCAGAGGTTGTCCAAACAACAATAAAAATGGATGCTATCAGCTAGGATGATTAAAATTTCTGCTCAGTTTTTGATATGCTTATGTACAAAAAATTTATCTCCACAGATTATAAAAGACTTCTACCTTTTGGGAAGAGGTGAGCTGTTTCAGGCCTTCATTGACACTGCACAGCACATGTTAAAAACACCACCTACGGCTGTAACTGAACATGGTGAGTGTTGCTTATTCACTTACCAAACTGTCCTCACTGTGGTACAGCAGGAAAACGGTTAGCCACGTCCAGTACAGGAGAGCTCTACTGTATCGTCTAGCTGTTGTCATTAGTTTTGAAAGAACAGCACTTGTGAGTTAGAATGTCCCACAGAGTGGGTGAAGATAACGTCTCGGAAACTTTCAGATGGCAGGTTTCTCTCCATATTTGAAATTGGAATTAAATGAAAATAGCATGTCGGTGTTGTCTTTTATGGCTGAGCGTAAATAACTAATGGTTGCAAAATTAGCACTAGCTGCATCATCTTGTGTTGATATCTGTGCTCTCTTGTCAGATGTCAACGTTGCATTTCAGCAGTCTGCTCATAAGGTACTGTTAGATGATGACAACCTTCTTCCTCTGCTTCACTTAACCATTGAGTATCATGGAAAGGAGCATAAAGGTATCTACTTGCATTTTTAGTAGTGATGTAAGAGGGAAGATGCCAACCTTGTGTTCAAGTCCCATCACATACCCTTCTCTGAAGTTAAAGAAATATTAGCTTTGTTCCCCTCGCAGCCCTATGTGATGGCCTAGCCTCCTTTGGCTCGTCTTATTCTGTTTTTCCCTTTTTTTCCTTGCCATGGTTGTCTTGACTGAGAAGACGACTTAATTCGTCACCTCATTTGTTTTCAGATACTTCTCAGACTCGTGAAGGGCCTTCCCGGGAATTATCTCCACGTGAAGCCCCCCCATCTGGATGGGCAGCTCTGGGCCTTTCCTACAAAGTTCAATGGCCACTGCACATTCTCTTTACTCCTGCTGTTCTGGAGAAGTAAGTACTAGGTATGGTCTTTGTATATTCATCAATAGGTTCCCTGATCTCAGGCACTCACTAATGTGTTGGGGTTTTTTCCCTCTCAATGGAGAGAAAGGTAGAGCTATAGTACTTTACCTTGCTCCTTGAACCTTAAAATGACTTAAAAACACCTGGAGGTGTTCAAGGCCAGGTTGGATGAGGCTTGGAGCAACCTGGTCTAGTGGAAGGTGTCCCTACCCAGGGCAGGGGTTTGGACTGGATGATCTTTTAAGGTCCCTTCAACCTAAACCATTTTATGATTCTATGCTGATAGATCTCTACTATTTTACAAACAGTGCTACTTTGACAAAACATTGTCAGCTCCTCCCTCCTTACAGTGAAATTAACTTTGCCTTTTTTAGGTCAGTAACCAACACAAGCAGAAATCTGTTACTCTGAGATGTGCCATCACCTGACCTACCCTGTCTGTTGGCAGGCAGCCACCTCCTGTTGCCTTTTCCTGTCTTGCATTGTTATGTTCTCCAGTACCTGCACCCAAGAAAGATTTTAATCTTAAACAATGTTGTATTTTTGGACTGTAGGTACAATGTTGTGTTCAAATACCTGCTGAGCGTGCGACGAGTCCAGGCTGAGCTACAGCACTGCTGGGCTCTCCAGATGCAGCGCAAACACCTGAAATCTAACAGAACCGATGCCATCAAGTGGCGTCTGAGGGATCACATGGCTTTCCTTGTGGACAATCTTCAGTATTATCTGCAGGTCAGGATTATAGAGAAAGGTAAACCATATCAGTTAATCAGGAACTAGCAGAAGTTCAGGGAGGAAGCACTGAAGTCCTGTCTTTCAGGGTTCAGATTCTTTGTACCTTAAGGAAATCAGGATTTCCCTTGGAACAAGTCTAGAACTTTCTCTCAGTTCCCAGGCTTAGTGCTACAATTATAAAGTTTTTGGACTTGCGAATCAGTGAGCGTTACTGGAAACACAGGAGTTTTGGCTTTCCAGTGCTACTAAGCATTTGTGAGAAGCCACAGTTGTCTCTGAAGAAGCCTCATTAAGATACCGTCTTGGCTTCTTCCCTTGCCCCTTTAAGTAACAAGTTATTGTTTTGGGGTTTTTCATGTGTGTGGGTTTGGGGTTTTTTTGTTTGGGTTTTTTTTTTTGTTTTTTTTTTTTAAAGAATTGAGAGAAGCCATATTCTGACCATTTGAAGTAAAAAGGTGACTTTTCAAATGTGAACACCGGTTACTGGTAACATGATTTTGTGAGAATTACGTATCATTTTGTTAATAGCTGTAACAGCTGAATCAAGGGGTGGCTGCCGTTCTGAATTCTCCAGAGTAATCTGGCTGAGCTCTTGCACTGCAGCCTCTGCCTGAGATTCCAGATAGTATGTCCCAGTGTAAAACTCAGAGGTGACTACAATCAAACACCTTTCTTTACATGCTAGCTATATACTTTTCAACAGCTAAGTGACCGTTTCCCTTTCTACTTAGATAATACTTAGGTATTGTTCCCCCCATTATGTACTGCTGTTGTATGTAATTCCCCATTCAGGAGGCAGAGGGATGGTGATCCTCAGTCTCTAAAGTAGGAGTACCAATAAGGAAAGCAAGTTTCTTACCAAAACTTCTGGCTGGTCTGAAGTAGTCCCATTCCTCAAGATACTAATGAGATTTCTTTACATATCCATCAGGTGGATGTACTGGAATCTCAGTTCTCACAGCTTCTACAGCAGATAAATGCCACGCGAGATTTTGAGAGTATACGATTGGCTCATGATCATTTCCTAAGTAATCTGTTGGCTCAGTCTTTCATCCTCCTAAAACCTGTAAGTAGGTCTTGTTTTCACCTTTTTCTACAAATTCTCCAACTGCCCTAAGCAACACACCTTTTTCAACAGATACGGCAAACCATCTCTTTTAAAACAGATCAGTGATAATCTCCTGCAGAGCACTGACTACAATTCTAGGAATGAAGCAGATGTAAATGAGAACAGATAATTGAATTAAGACCACTTAATTTACAGTGGAAGTAAATTACAGTGGGGATGCTGCATTCCTGGCAATTTTAAATCAAGATTATTCCAGTGTTCAGTTAACCTTATTAACTTAAATTTCATTGCTATGTTTTTCTCACAGGTACTAATTAGCATAGTGCTGGGAACTGTATTCCTGAGGGACTCATTCTGAAATGCATTAGATTAGGAAAAATTCCCTCTCGTACTTTAGAGGATAAAAATAGTTGAGGTGTACCTGAGTGGACTTTAAGGGTGTTTTTGATTGTTGTTTTTGTCAAAAATATGTTACGGTGGTGCCAGTATTTTTATTCAACATGTAGCCTCACAAAAACGTTCCCACAGAAGGTTGGTATCAGTGATACACAGCGATACTGCAGGTCTTGTCCGTTCCATTATTTTGCTGGGTCTACGAGGCTGTAGCATAAAGGTGGCAGAACACTAACTATCCAGTCTGAAACTTTTAAGTGTTTCCAGTAGTTATGTCTGTGAGGCCTTTGGGGTTTCTTAACACTCTTGAATGCTAGTTACCTTGACCAGGTGATACACAAGAAATTCCAGGTTTTGTGAACAGTGAAACCAAGGCCTTGAACCACAGCTCTTGCTCTTCTTTATTCTTCCTTCTCAGTCCCAAAGCTGCAGCGATGGCCTGCTGGTGGGACAGGGAAGCCAGTGTTCAGCTTCTGCGCCTACGTGCACAGCTTATGTCAACTGCTGTTTCCCAATAATGTCTGCAAAAGGTTGAGGGTGGGCAGAAAGATGCAGCATAACATTTAAGTCCTTTTTCCATAGAAAACCTCACAAAAATGGTACAGGTGCTTTAATGTCTTCCTTACTGATTGAAAAAATATGCTATCAGCAACATTTTGATTATGAAGGCTGCAACTTTTCAGGTACTAGTAACAGCTTTCTCTCAGTGTGAACTCTGTTTGAACTACTATCTTGTACTTTTTATCCCATGTAGGTTTTCCACTGCTTAAATGAAATTCTGGATCTTTGTCATAGTTTTTGTTCCCTGGTCAGTCAGAACCTGGGCCCACTAGATGAACGGGGAGCTGCACAACTCAGTATTTTGGTGAAGGTGAATCTATGTTTATATGGACCTGCTCTCCCATGCGAACGTTTGCCTAAGCAGTCATCTTGGTTTAAACAGCTGTAGAACAGGAGTGAGTGCAAGCTGAGACCTTTTGTATGAGTGCTTGCAATGATTTTAATTAATCAACTGTTCCTGTGTCCAAAATTCTATGTGCACAGAGAGGAGGAATGTGGGCAGATACGCGGAAATTACTTTATTGGAATAGAAAGGAGGTGGCTATCAGCCTGTGCCTCCACCTCTCCTTTTGGATACCCAAAACCTAAAAATTCTTGCAGCTAACAGCTTACCTTATACTGGACTACAAGCATCACTTCTCTTGCACTGATTCTTTTCTTCAGGCTGTTAAAAGATTGTTTAGGCAGAAACAGAGATGAAATGCTTGCTTGCTTGCTTTCTCTCGAGTGCCCAGAACTGACTTCTTCTAATTTGTAGGGATTCAGTCGTCAGTCATCACTTCTCTTCAAGATTCTCTCTAGTGTTCGCAACCATCAGATAAACTCTGACTTGGCTCAACTGCTGCTGCGCTTGGATTATAACAAATACTACACCCAGGCTGGAGGAACCTTGGGCAGGTAGGAATATCTTCAGGGTTTCCTACAGCGGTATCCTGAGGTACTTGAAGTACAGAGTGATCTAAATGATCACAAGTCATTTTTATTGATTGTGTAAGCCAAAATAATTAGAAGCAAAGAGTTGCTAAATACTATGACAGAAAAGTAACAAACCAGCATGAATTAATTTTTGGGGTTTATATGCTTTCTCCCCTTCAGATTTGTTTTGGCATGAAGTTGAACTAGTTGCTAACTCATATTTGCTGAAAAATGATGATGGGGTTGATAAATGGAGCTCCTTTCAACATGTAGCTAATATTGTACCCTTCTCTTGCAGTTTTGGGGTTTAAGCACCAAGACCTTTTCTTCAGGGTGTGACCAACAACACATCAAGCAGTGGAGACTGGGGCTCTTGGAGTTTGCACTCAGCTGAATCTTTTGTTGTAGCTGGCTCTTGCCTGGTGAACCACTGTTTCAGAGGAAACTGACAGGACGTTCTGCTTACCTGAGGCTCCCAGTGACTGCAGAAAGCTACTCCATTTTTTCTGAACTAGTAAAAACGTGCTTTCTGCAGCCCCACATATACTTACAAATGCTTCTAGGGAGGCAGTCTGTGCCTCCACAGAAAGTGAAAAAAGCAACAAGAATTGTGATGTCTCGACTCTTCAGCTGAACTATGGTCCTTTGCAAGTTGGAGCACCAAGGAAGTAGTCTATTGCTCTTGACTACAAATGAAGTTCTGGCTGTATTCAGAGGTTCCACTTGTGCAGTACACAATGTCTGCTAATCACATACACACCTCCAGGTAAATGAAAGGACTGCAACAGCAGTTTCAGGTAAAGGGAAGGGAAGAAGGAATAGATTTTAAGAATCCTATTGTACAGTGCACTGTTCTAGCATATCTGTATAGGTAAAGGAGCCACTAGTGATGTCACATGCTTTCTCTATAACACTTAATCTATTTTGTGTTCTAAAATTATGCTCATGAAAATAAAAGTAGGAGCTTTGCCAGCAGAAGTTTTGTACTTTGAAGAGTGCAGAAAAGTAGGCTAGAACTAAAACCAAGGAGAAACTTAACTAGGATGCCAGCTCTAAATGTACTGTTTTCATTCAAGACTATTTAGAAAGCTACTAGTGACTATCCTACTGAACCAAAATAAAACCATCTTGTCATGCAGTTATGTGGAATATTGTCAATGTCTGCACCCAAGTGCAAAGGGACTAGAGTGGCACAACATTCTATTTCAATTAAAAGCAGTATCTGGCAGGAACTTGCATGTTACTAAGATTTCCTAACCTGGTGATAACAGACAGACTGTCTTACCGTAAGTCCATGTGGATGAGTGGCAAAAGAGAGCCCTCCAGCCTGTCACTGGGTGTAGCATCAGGTTTCCTGATTTGAACACAAAGGCTGCCAGGAACCCACCTTTCCCATCAAGGGGTTGGTATTTTCACAGTATCCAAAGCTGCAGCTCTCAAAGTTACGTGTTCTTGGGGGAAAAAATCCGCTGCTTATTCAGAAAGACACACTAACAACAGCCAGCAAATATAAGGCCCGGCATCATCAGTGCACGATAGGAGTTTGTGATACTGTGCCTGATGCACATACAACCATGAAAAAAACCCGGAAAACTGGAGAAAGGGTGTTGAAGTTTGGAAGTGGGATTTACAGACCAACAGAATCAGAAGGTGATCGAGCTAGGAAATGACTGGGGAAGAGATATGCATCAAGGAAAACTTAGTTTTGAAGCAGGGGACTAAATACCGCATAGGAGGCTGCATGGAGGCCCGGGTATAGCTCTAGCCTGTAGCATCATTAGAATGAAGAGCTGTCAAATTCAGCTTCTGCCTTTATGCCAGCTGACCCCTAAGATAAAGAACCCAGCTATGAATGCAGCAGCTCAGAAGCAGATGATTTACCCCACTACCATGTGAACAAAAATACACAGCACTTACATACTCTTTGCATCTCAGTCTCCCGGCAGTTTAGTTGTCCTAGGTACCCGTGTCTACATCTCTGCATCTCAGTGCCAGCCTGCACTAAGGCAAGCTAATACTTACATAGTCACAACGGGGGATGGGTGGGGGGTGGAAAGAGGTACCTAAAACAGAACAGCATTTTGTCCTAGAAATTCTTACCAGTCACTTCAGCAACATCTCGATGAAATTAATGGAAAATAACAAGAGCAAGCTGGAGGAGTACACAACCTGCTGTTCTTCCAACAGTACGAAGTCCTGCTGCTGCCACCCTGAGCATGGTCATGGCGTATTTACATCTGTAAATGCAGGCAGCCAGCTGAGAACACCTTTCCCTTCCTTTGTAATTGACTTTGTGTTGGGGTCAGCCTTTGCTGAAAGCAGAATATTAGTGCTATTCAGCTCAGAGAAATGTAAGCATTTCTCTTCTCTCTGCCTCATTCTCTGGAGGCACAGCCCTGGAATAAGATTAGATAAATGAGTCCCAGCATCTACCACAAGAGATTGAACATTTATTTCATCATAAAAGTCCAGCAGATAAAACTATATACAGTAATCCATGCACACTGTCCAGTTACACAAACATTTAAAACCTGATTAAAACACAGTCTGCACAACAGTGGGACAGCAGGGCAAAGTTTTAGTTTAGTGGGGGACATAGTCATGTTTATATTTTGGATGCTGCTTGTAGCCTACTCTCTCCCCAGCAATAAGGCTCTGGATCACCCACTCTTGCGAGACAACAGGCAGCCGCAAAGCTTCTGCACACTTCAAGACACCAGCTGGGCAGGAAAGATCAGTCACCACCACGTCATAAACACCCAATGCAATATCTGTATGGGAGGAAAGACGGGTATCTGTCAGTTGGGAAAAAAAAAGAAAAAAAAAAAAAAAAGAAAAAAGGGAAAAGGATCTTCTCTGCAGCAGTAGATCAGTGTGTTTCACCACTACAAATCTCTTCCACGTCCTCTCATGCCTAGCCAGTGGATTCTCTTTGTAAAAGGCAAGACATGCTCTGCAGCAACGCTGCACCTTGCAAGTAAAAGATTCCCTCTAGTCCAGAGAGAAATTAGCAGAAAACCAGTAGCCAACATCACATGCAGGACTAAACAACCATGAGTCCTGACCTCATGCTGTGAGTACGAGGGCCTACATCCTGCACAGAGCGCAAGAGACAGTTGAGTTCAGAAGGACAAGGAAACAATTTTAGTGGCCTACAGAAGGTCCAGGAGCAACTTTTGCCTATTTCCCCCTTTCAACATAGGCTGGAAGCTGACAGCTTGTGTCCTGAATTGCTGCAGCATCTCCTTCTCTGGAAGGTAGGTCTTCTAGATGTAATCTTCTAGATTACGTTCAAGCAGAGAGCTAGCGTCCGCACTTTGCCTGCCTTTATGCTTACAGACTACCTTGTACGTCATCCTAAATGGTTTTAAACCATACTAGAGACAACAGTGGCATGGGATTCTCAGCAACTAGGCCTGAGAAACTGGCCAGTGAGTACCTTTGTTGTGAGCATTTGAGTAATGCTGCTTAACAGATGCTGCTCCCCCCGTCATAAGGATTTCAGACCACAGATCCAGGAAGTTCTGCTGCTGGTCTGACACCAGGAGAACCTTCAAGTTATGGAATGGGTTTTCTCGTGGGTGCCTGTAGAACAAAGAAGGTAATTCCAGACTGCTAAGAATACCCAGTAGTCTGAGACTTTATCTGAGGAACATTATCTACTTCTTCCTGTCACCTGATCGGTTCCCATGTTGGTTCTTTGAATATCTTGCATACAATGACCTACTCTCTTACCACCCCTCCTGAAATACTTGAAACAATTATCCTCTATAGATAGTAAAACAGAGCTAGACAGCATTGGTGGGCTGTGTGTGCAGCAGCCTAAATCCAAAGTTAGGCTGAGCTCCTCCTTAACCCTGAACCACCCTTTCTGTGCATATCCAAAACGCCTCCGCTTTGGCAGAGCTGAGCAGGCAGGCATCGGTCTCCCGCCTGAAAGCCCACAGAGATTCACAAACTGCTTTTGTCCGCCCCTCATCTTGCCTGAGGAGTCTGACCTGACAATTGTTCTCTCAGAACAGACCTTCTGGATTAGACTCCATAGAAGACGCAGAAGCTGGCTTCAAAACGTACCAAAGGAAGAGGAAATTGCAGTAGTATTGCTCTCCTTTACCCATTTCTGAGAAGTCAGCCAAGTGTGGGAAGCCTCGCCTGAATTCAGTCTTCCTCATGAGAAGACTGACATCTTTCTTACTTCCCAGGAGACTGTCTTTTTTGTGTATATGGCACCCTGTATATGTCTATATTTTTATGTATATAGTACCTTGGCATTAGAGGTCACTGTAAATCCAAGGAAAGAGATGGAAGTGCTGTTCCTATATGGAAGGGAAAGCATGGGGAGCCGGACCAGGGACACCTTCAGTACTTGTAGTATTCAAAAGCCTCCCAAGCATAACAATTCTCTCTGATTAAATCCTTAGTCTGTGGACTCAGATCATGGTTACTTGGCACTTACCACTCGAGCAGTTTTTGCTCCTGGAGGCTATAACCAGCTGGCAAAAGGTAATTCCGATAATTCTGAAGCTGGTTAGCATGACAGCTATCATGGACCCAGATATGAGACACACAAGGGATCCCTCTGGCAAGGCACAGCAAGTATTTCCGAGTTCGACAATGCTGGTCCGCAATTAAAAGACACTGATATGCTGCATTACACTTCAGGGGAGAGAAAAAGATATGTAAACAGGAGACAATGCTTGCAAAAGAACCCACAAGTTATTCTGCTGCTAAACACTTTAAAGAAGAAAACAACTGAAACCCCGATTTTCACAGCCATATTATGTGAAAGGTGCGTTAGGTAAACCGATCCTGAAATCAGGCGTGCCTTTAATAATCCCCTATTCCAAGCTACACAGTTCACAGGCAAAAACTCTGCCTAATGGGTTTCGTATCATAACTGTCTCTTCCAGTTCAGACAAAGGATTCATCTTTTAGTCTGAGACTCAGCAAGTCACCAGAGAAGACTCTATATCCTCAGGCAAGATACTCCAAGAGCAATTTACACCCTCTGTTAAAAATCTAAATTTAAGTACAAGTGACACTAAATTAAATTAGTTGTCCAAGTAGATCTGGTAAGTGAAGAGCGAAGAGCTATAGTGTTCTGAGGCACAGACCTGTGGTGAGACCACATCTGCAGTACTGCAGCCGCTCCCAGGTTCCACAGTACAGCAAAACCACAAGACATACTGGAGCAGGCCCAGCCAAGAGCCACTGGGGTATCTGGGCACTGGAGCACCTGATGTACAAGAGGCTGAGAGAGCGGAGCTTGTTTAAGGTCAAGAAAGGAATGCTTGGGTGGTTTTATCAATGCATATTCATGACCGATAGGAGGGTGTACAAAAGATGGAGCCAGACTATTCTCAGTGTATTCACTAAAAGGACAAGAAGCAACAGGTACAAACTGAAATACAAGAAATTCAATTTCTTTTTCTTTTTCTTTTTTTTTTTTTTTTAATTTAATTTGGGTGTGTTCAAACACAGAATCAAGTTGCACAGACAGGCTGTGGAGTTTCCATCCTTGAGGATACTCAAAACCCATCTGGACAAGGACCTAAGCAATCTGCTCTATTTGATCCTGCTTTCAGCAGGGATGCTGGACAAGATGAGCTATAGAATCCAATCTCAACTATTCTGTGTCTGTCATTCTAGATTACTAAGTGAGCCCTTACCTGGGTTTCATTGAAGTCTTCCAGGATATAGCCAGCTCCTGCTCGCAGCTGCTGTGCTATGTAATGTTTGTCATACGGAGTCATCTCTAAAAATTCTACAGCAGAAACAGGAAGTTCAATTTTTAGCTATAATCTACCTGTTTATGTCTATACACTCCTCAGTCTACAGAGCCCTCATCCATTCCAGTATGCCCTTCTCCCAGGATTATCTAGACAAACCCCTTGGAAGAATCAAAAAAAAAAAACCAAAACCAAAAGGCAGTGCAAAGGGAAGCACTACACTGGCCAAGTGAGCACCTTGTCACATTTTTCATGCTGCAGTTCATTGCATGAAACATGACCCTAGCAAAGGCAAACTGGAGCAACCCACTCATGCTTTCAAGTCCTGTGTTTCCCAGCATTATCCCTTATCTCCCCAAACCTTCCTTCTCATATTATGCTGTTCTGAGACAGCCGATCTCACTAATTTTCACACCTTTCTTGCTGAACAGCCCTATCATCATCATTGAGGTTTGCCACATTTCAGTCTGTAAATTCTCTGAAACAAAGACTGAGTCTTGGTCAGTCTGGTTCTTTCTGCAAAGGACTAAAGAGCAAAAGGGTAAAACAAGCACTCAAACAAATGCCTGATCAGACAACATCCAGCATTTTTCCTAAAGCCACAGCATTCCACTTGGAAATGCAATGGGTAAGATTTGCCTCACCTTCTTCCTCCTCACTACTTCCTGCGGGACCATCTGATGGCTTCTGGTGATTGACCAATTTGTCACTGGGTGTCGCCATGGTGAGAAGAAAGGCATAGCCCAAAAAGAGGGTCTTATTGTGGGGCAAGGGTCCGTGAGGGTCCTCCAGTACTGGGGGATCTACAGCATCTACATCCTCACAGGTGCCTACAAACTCTCCGGCTCTCACAGCCCCTGCAAAGAGACAGAAGTACCATGAGTCTCAAAAGTCAGGTTCAGCACAAAGACCCCGGGGTAAGATGTGGGAGGTATTCAGCTTCAGTTATTTTACTGGAGGAGACAGGAAGGTAGGATTGGGTTAGGATTACACTAGGGTGGGTAGGGATCTTCTACCCTTCTGGTTGCAAAGAATCTTCAAATCAAAACCTGAATGACGAATGGGACAATGTTCACCAGTCTATCAATGTCCTGAAACAACACTTATTGCTGTGAAGGGTTGCTTTAACAGCCAGGCATTTCAGGAGTGACTGCACAGATAAGAGGTAAGAGAGAGGTAAATTGCAACATTATGGTCAGAACATTTCTAAAAGACAGAACTGAAAAGAGGGCAGGTAAACACTCAGACTATGCTAAAAATATCGCTGGCTGCTGAATACATCCAGGGAGAATCAGTCTCAAATCCGGCAGAGCAAACAAGCGATTTCCTCTGCTTTTTCCTTATGGGAAGTGGAAAGATCAATTACAGAAATAACAGGGCGAAGAAAAGCAGTTGAACATTTAAGAGCAGAAAATAATGTTCTCACCAGCCTTTATCATTGCTGACTTGCGGCCACGTTTAGCTGGGGATCTCTCATCTTCAGAAGCAACGAGTTTCCTTTTCCCAGACAGCGTGCCTGGGACGCGTGGACTCTCCTGCCCTTTACGAGTGGGAGTTGTGCTGCTGCTGGAAGTGCTGGGAGAACCAAGGTTACTACGTCGCTTCCGCTTCCCCTCCACAAGATTATCTGTAATATAGTATGCAGAGATTAGTCCCTGGCTGTCACCTAACTCCACAAGCCTTCACCCTACCTACATGTACGGAGATGGCTAAACTCAATAGCAGCTAGAAGGTACACACAACCACCCTCTGACAGAGAAGAGCAAGAAAAAAAAAGATCTCTCGCTTGTGCATCTTTCTTCTCAAGCCCTGCACCCTGCCTGTCTCTTTTTCTCCCAGCACCACTGAAGAGTTTGTATCACAGCAGCCATCCACCAAGCGCAAATGAGTACAGCAAGCAGCACTGTCCTAGAAGCAGGCCACTCTCCACAAACCAGTCAATACCACAAAGTCTCTGAGCAAGACACAAAACAAGAAAAGTATCTCAAAGATTCCATTATAAAGTACCAAAAAGCATTGCTGAATACCCAGAAAGATGTAAACATGGGTAATTCAGATCAGGAACTAGACACATCTCAAAGCCACAAGACGCAGAACAGCACAGCCGGCAGCTCAACAGCACCTCCCCTTACCGAGACTGATGTCAGCTGCTTTGGTCAGGGGAGTGACAGGTTCGTAAGGACC
Source organism: Charadrius vociferus (assembly GCF_000708025.1). Lineage (NCBI taxonomy): Eukaryota > Metazoa > Chordata > Aves > Charadriiformes > Charadriidae > Charadrius > Charadrius vociferus. The sequence continues at coordinate 227,767 of NW_009646309.1, read as the reverse complement.
CAGCCCAAACTGCTCTCGGAGCTTATTTCCTTGTTCCAGAGACAAGATAACAGCCATTCGTTTGTACCACTTCCTCTGGCCTTCCTTTTCAATGCAATAGTAAAGCTCGCCAGACTCCTTCCGATGTCCCTTCACCACACCTGACAAGACATCAAGTAACACCCGTTAACCAACTACACCAGGCTTCTCATCCTCCTGGACAAGCACCCATCTCCCACCGCATTCAGCAACTCAGAAAACCCAAGGATGGAGCTCAAGCACTGCTCTTACCTGCACTGAAGTACTCATCTTCTGAGAGTGCGGTCACCTCAGTCTCCAGTGGGATAGGATCACAGAGTAAAATATCTTTTCCTAGCACATCACATTCGTATCCATCATCAAAGAGCAGCTTGTACTTTCCTGCCCCAACATCTTGGGTAATCATCCCAGAATAGAAGTACCCATTTGAGGACCACTTTGCTACAACCCTGAGGCCCACAAAGCTGCTCCCAGAGGTTGAGTCCGCACAGTCCGAAGGACCAGTCACCACTTGTAATGGGATTTCTGGAGAGTCGCTTCGACGTAAGGCACAGAAGCCAGAAGTGACAGATTTCTCCCCTCCATCTGGCAGGCGAACTGAACGAGTAAACGATTTCTCCTCAGGTGATGCTGTAGTTGAGAGATCCTCCACACCCGGCGGTCCAGCTATATCTCTGTACAAAAGAGAAAAGCAGTCCCAGAAGGAAATGAGAGAAAAGCACTCCCAGAAGGATCAGGCAAAACAGTTACTCAACAAAGAATACTTGGGCGAGATGCTCGCCATGTAGCTGCTGCTACATGCTATGGCAAAAAACTAGCTCCTGAAACATTCAGTACTCCTTTTTCTCTGTCACATTAAGACAGCAGCTCCCCATCCTCTTCCTCGGTAATAAATTAAAGTTGCAGTCTCCTTTTTCCAGGGTACCTTGTTCCTGTTGTTCGAGATGGTGGTCGGCCTCTTCTTCCTCGCCCACGAGGCGTCACGGGTGCTCTGCCACCCTGACGAGTGCCAGGCATAGAGTCCTCCTCTTCCTCACAAGGCAGTGCTCCTGCTTGACTAACTCTGAGTGGAGATGCCGGCTGACCAGCTCCTTTCCTAGGGCTAGAGAAGTTATGAGTTCTTATAACTGTTCTGAAAAGAGAAGCCAGCTCGTTAGGATCCCCCCATTTTCTCTGTGATCTCACAACTAGTCAAGAAGTTTGCCTCATTGCTGCTAAACTGACAAGAGCTTAGGCAAAGCAATGCCTCACAAGGAAACAAACTACTCCTTTCGGAAGAACAGACATGGAAGCAAAGACTATCTCCTTATTTCTGTTCATCAAGCCAGATCCTTCCCAAAAAAATCTTAGGCTAGGGTCTACCCTGCTTCATGCTCCACCCAAGCCAGCTGAAAGGAAGTTTCATAGAATTGGCTAGGTTGGAAGGAACCTCGAAGATCATAGAGTCCAACCATGAACCTAACACTGCCAAAACCACCACTAACCCATGTCCCTCAGCACCACGTCTACCCAACTTTTAAATACCCCCAGGGATAGTGACTCCACCACTTCCCTGGGCAGCCTGTGCCAGTGCTTGATAACCCTTTCGTGGAAGAAATTTTTCCTATTATCCATCCTAAACCTCCCCTGGTGCAACTTGAGGCTGTTTCCTCTTGTTCTACTATCCTCTTGTTACTAGCAAGAAGAGACCGACCCCCAACTCGCTACAACCTCCTTTCAGGGAGCTGTAGAGAGCAAGAGCTGCAGAGCTGTTCTCTTCTGCAAAATATGTGTTATTCCTTTCCCACAGCTCTGCACATACCTTGATTTTCCTAAAACGCCTCTGCCAATGGGTAAAGCAAACTCTCCAGTTTCTGTCCCACACACTTTCTCTTTGACAGCTGCAGTTCCTCGCCCTGAGCTGCTGCTGCTGCTGTGTGTGGCAGAGTGACCACTGCTTGCTCCACTGGATGTACGGTGGAGGCTTGAGGCCTTAGACGAGAAGGAGCTGACATCACCAAGGTCCCCTGAGGTCAGTGATGAGCCCACTGCAGTTCTAGAGGAGGATGTGTCAGTCTCACACTCCTGGCACTCCACTACAGGCTCCTCAGTTTCCTAAAAAACAAAAGAAAAAAAAATTCATCAAAAATGACACACTTACTAGATGGAAGCTCTACAATCACCAGGCAAAAGCACAGACAAGTTGAGACCACATTCATGAGTCTGGACCGATCAATGGCAGACAGCGACTCCCACTACAGGCCTGTAGCTGCTCTCAATCAAGAGTCACACTAAGAAATCAGCGAACAGGACAGAGCTCGGTTGGTATCAAATTAGGCTGGTTTTGAACAATTCCCACGCTTTGAGAGTGTGAGAGTGCAACAAATACATGAGACCCTGGCGGCCTTTGGTTACTAAGATTATTGAATCATTACTGTTTCAGGCAGCTGGTCATTCGGAGCTACTGTAGTTTTATGGATATGAAAATACATACCTACAAAATAGTGGTATCAAATGTTGGTAGATAAATTGGAAATGGTTATATGATTGTGATTACACAACCCATGTAAGCACATTTCAGGAAACTTAATTCTCTATTTTAATGTTATGATAGGCAACTTCATGCGTTGTATCAGGTGTGACCAACACAAATGTATTAACAATAGGCTTGTTTATTTTCCTCTTTTTAACTTGCTTTTTGTAGACTTCTTATAGAATCTGGTCCACAGGACTCAAAAGAGCGTGGTTAAAAATGACACTGAGCTGCAACACCGGCTAAACTACCTCACACAGTTCAGGCAGAACTGATTTTTGCTTACTAACAGAATTTCTACCCATTCTGAAATCTGTTCCGACAAAACGCCAAGAATTTTAAAACAGTTGGACACACATAGTAAAGTCTTTCATTCAGTTCTTTGGGAAGAAAAAAAAAGTCATCGTGTCTTCAGAATACAGTAATGGGAATGAAATACGCCAGCAATAAATACACAGCTTTTGCCGTGGTCGTGGTTCAACCCCAGCCGGCACCTAAGCACCACACAGCCGCTCGCTCCCTCCCAGCCGGTGGGATGGGGGAGAGAACCAGAAGAGTAAGAGTGAGAAAACTCGTGGGTTGAGATACAGACAGTTTAACAGGCAGAGCAAAAGCCGCACATGCAAGCAAAGCAGAACAAGGAATTCATTCCCTGCTCCCCACGGCTCAGCCGTCCTCAGGACAGTCAGGTTCCATCACGTGGAACGGTGACTTGGGAAGACAAACACCATCACTCCGAACGCCCCCCCTTCCTCCTCCTTCCCCCGGCTTTATATACTGAGCATGATGTCACACGGCACAGAACATCCCTTTGATGGGTCAGGGTTGGCTGTCCTGGCTGTGTCCCCTCCCAAATTTCTGTGCCCCCCCTGCCCTTGCTGGCAGGGGGTGAGGAGCAGAAAAGGCCTTGAGGCTCTGTATGCGCTGCTCAGCAGTAATGAAAACATCTCTGTTATCAACACCACTTCCAGCACAAACCCAAAACACAGCCCGTAATAGCTACTGTGAAGAAAATTAACTCTGCCCCAGCCAAATATGGTGCAGCCACACACTAAATGGTCTATGTGTTTGTTGATGAAGAAAAGTTTGTCACCACAGCACACCAACTTGTTCACTCAACTCATTTTCTAGCAGTCACAACACATTCCCATTTTAATTAATTTTATTTTTCAGCCAACATATCATTACATTTAGCCCTGAAAACAGGAACTTACCTCAACTACCTTCCGTTCCACCTCTGCACCATTTATGTAGTAAACATCCGTTATAATGCGCGTAACAACAGTGCGCACTTCTCGAATAGTTCGCATGTGGCGATGTCGAACTTGTCCTTTGGGTGGGTGAAGAAGGTTAAACTCCTCTTCTCCCTGTATCGAACAGGACAAATTAAAAACAAAACAGACCACAACGAAAAGCAAGTAATTTCTGGACAGAGCTATCCCTGCAGTGCAGTTTCTTCATACCATGTTCAAGCACTGGGGTAGGGAACCTTTCAGCATCTTCTTACAAAGTAGATGCAAGAACACAAGAGACCCCAAACAACGGAGAACTGAACACGTTTGGCTGACGGGTAGAGGAAGGGAAATCATAGCAGTCCGAGGAGGAAAAGCAAACTTGCTTAGCATAGCTTCTGATACTCTATCATTCAGCAGACTCTCAGACATATCACATCAACGTTGCACCACATATTTATGGCCCTATTCATCTCACATTTCCCAGAGGATGCACTATTCTTAAGTTTAGAAAAAAATCATTTTTCTAGTCTTTGTGTTTACAAGAAAACATACAAGCTGTATCTGCAAAGCAGTGATTTTTCTTGAGTCTGCAATACTTTCTGAGGTACTAATTCAAAGTTATGCATCTTGTTAGTACATTTCTCTGGGGGAACACTCCCCTCCTGTGTTTATCCATTTACATTGATGGAGCAGCAGAACAAGCTGTCAGAAGTTAGTTGGGGCAAAACAGAAGGCATCTAACCCTTCATTCAAAATTTCATACAACTCTTACCTCCATCCAACAAAAAGTGAAAATTTTTTTACAGTGCTAACTACATGTGGACACACACACACCACCCCCCCCCCCAAACAAAAACAAAATTTGTCATATTTTTCCAGAAAATAAACATGGAGGCGTTTACTTCCCAAACTTATGCTGCCCACTGAGTATTGCTACTTCAGCAGTTGTGTACAGTTGATACAGGAAAACATTAACATTTTAAAGTGGTCTTTTTGGCTTTTTTCGACAGAGAACCTACTGTCAGTGAATTTACTGGCTGATGGGATGCTTTACTGTTCTAAAGCAGCAAAATTAAATGCAGGCAGCCTTCATCCCACCTGACTGTGCAGAGAGTCTGTGTCCTCTCCAGGTGCGTTCACAAGCTTTTCTCTGCTCTCCTCAGTTTGGACGTTCGCATCCTGTCGCCCAGGTCTTTGCCCAGACATACTGGTTCCCACTTCCACCTGCCTACAGGTTTCTTCTGACGTTTGTGTTGCTGTCGTAACAGTGGTTGGGGTAAACAGACCGTCTTCTGTAGTTTGAATCCCTTTATTCTTGGTGTTTGCCCACCTCTCTTGGCTTTCATCAATTTTAACAGCCTTACTTGGTTTCTTCTGAATTCTCCTCCCTTCTTCTGTCTGAGTGCTTACAACACCCGTGTCCACAGACTCCTCATCTTCTGCACCAGAAGGTTGTTGATGGCAGTCCTGCTGCATCCTCTGAGGAATCAGGGCCTGTCCACCACTGTCATCTGCCTTGTGCTGCTGGTACTGCCAACCACTGGGATTTTTATGTAATTCAGCATCTTCTTCTGTGCCAGGAAAACTGAACAGATTCCCCCTGCAAACCAGATATACACAGATCAAAATTACTGATTACAAAAGCAAGATAATCAATATGCTGCCACTTGAGTGAAAGCACTATAAAAAAAACCACCCTGGCAGTCTTTCAACTGCTTCTTAAGATTGTATAGAACTCAGCGAGTCTCAAATTTTAAAATAACCTTTCAACATCTGTGATTCACATGGTAGCAGGAAGAATGGCTGACGCCTGTAGAGAACTAGATGCTTTTCCAAACACTAATAAAGCAATCTATACTCCACAAATCAGGAACCAACTGTGCAACATGCTTCTGGAGTCATGCCATCTTGAAGTTGCTACAGGCTGCTTCAGCACTTCATTGGCTTGAAATTGGTCATCACACCTAGCAAGAGGAGGCAGGAGCATAAACACAAATGCTGTCTAACATTTTCATTAGACTTTGTCTGCCCTGTCAAAAGTGTTATCGGGTACTATATGGGACCTTATACTCCGCCTTACTAGAGGTATGCATTTGGCTTCCCTCGCGTGCTTGAGAGCTTTGAGGAGTGCTGTCTTCTGTTCTGCCTGTACACCGCCCAGCACTGGAACTCTATTCATTAATCTTTAGTATAACTGTTCAATGCTCTTGGAATGTAGTTTACTCTTTCTCTGTAGACCAAGACCTTACTGCCCCATCAAAAGACAGAATGGAAAACACTGAAGAAGCAGATTTCTGCACCTGGTCCTCCCGCCAGCACCCTTATCACTGTAAGATATGCAGCAGTACAGCCCTTTTCAAAGCAACCAGAGAGAGCAAAAATCGATGGACTTGGAAGGGAGACAATAGCAGAAACAGCAACAAACACAATAGTCCAGAAGATCTTGGAACAGGAGAAAGAAAAGTTTTTTTAACAGGTCTAAGTATGATCTTGGCTCTCTCAAGCCCCAGATTTTACCAAAGCACATTAACCAGCTGAAATCACATCACTGCTCAGTCAAAAAGGGAAATCTGATTACCATGTGAGATACAAACATACAGTACGTGTTATACTTACCCCGCTGTCCCCAACCTTCTAAGTCACCCAAAGATAATGACTTAGTGCAATTTCTTTGGTGTAGAAAAAGCACATGTGCATATAAATCCAACCAGGACTGGCAGGCAAAGACTGTGAGGAGTTACCTAAACGGAGAAGTGGAAAGACCATGACCTCTGGCCTCATCCTCTCGACGAACTTCACAGACACGACTAAACACAGATGATGCTTTCTGGGAGCTAGCAGTGCAGATTTAAAACAAACAAACAAACAAAAAACCATCAGGGAGTGAGAAAACCCCTTTTACAGCAAAACAAGAGAGTTGTCTAGCCCCTTGGGAAAGCAACAACTGGTACTGAGGTTGTTGACCCATCCAGCCACAGAACGAGTGAGATGGTCAGTCTCAAAGGTCAAGAAACAAGCTGCCATTGCATAAGCATTTCTGCCATTTCTGCAGACACCCTAACAGTCAATAGCAATGTAACAATTCCAGAAAATGTAGTCTGGAAAACTGCAGCACCATCAGGAGTTTCACCATCTACTACCTCTGGTACCCACCCGGGGACACAGTTAGACCATTTATGGCTTACTTCTCAGAATTTTCATGACACTGCCAAAATATTGGGAACATCAGTCATAAAGCAGACCCTGAGAGATCAAGTCCAACCTATACTTACAAAGGCAGCCCATCCTCAACCAGTGAGGAATGACTGCCACTCATCCCCAGCACTGAGGCACGATTACCACCCAGCATGCAAACCCATGACGAGATACTGAGTTTACTTCCAAGTTTTCTCACTGCTTCAAACCATTATACTTCACTCGGATGACTACAGGTCACTATCTTCTGACTCAGATTCTTATTAGTACTAACAAACCATAACCCCCTAAAAGCTAAAATCAAGCAATGCTTGGCATTAAATGTGAGATAAAATAAATATATACAAATCAAAAGACCAGAGGAGTAACACGATTTGGTGAACATGTCAAACTGTGATTTTAGTACATCTATGACCTGGTTTTATTTGAGGTTATATTAGCTTCACATCAAAAAGGAATTCTCTTTCAGAACTGCTCAGAGATTCTTTGCAGAAAATTGCACAATAAGGAAAGAAAGCAGAAAACCATGTATTTGAAATTTAAGACGTGTATAGGGCAGACTTGTACTCCAGACTGCACAGGACATGAATTTCTGCTTCAACTACAATCAGGAGGCAAAATGCTGACATTAGTAGAAGCACAAAGCCTGTAGTGAAAGAGCAGGTGGAGCACCCACCTTACCTACGTACTCAGAACCTTCTGCGAGAGCTAAGGAGTTAATGCCATGGCTACTGCTTAAAGTATTCCCTGCTTCTGTGTCTCATTCTATTTTTTTTTTTCCTCACTGCTGGTAACGAGTGGAAAAAGGATCTACCCAGACCTTGCTATTAACTCAGTGCAGCAACATGCAGTTACCTGGCAGCAGCCCCGGCAGCAGCAGAGGATCCATCTTTCCTGTCACTGGCTGTAGGCTCTGAAACAAGAAGGAAGGGAAGGATGATTTCTGTGTCACCTCAGACTCTCCTGCCTCGTCCCAGCCCTCCACGCTCAGTGAGGAGAGGCTGAGTGACTGGACAAAGGGTGCCCAGGCCTCCCCACCCAACTTCTCATCATAGACCTGAGTTGCTGCAAGTTTCAGACTATTAGACTGATTGTCAGTGTTCTGAATAAAATGCTGTCAAACTTTTTTGTCCAGATTATACTTTTAAAATCTTTTCTCTCCCAATATAATCAAACTCCACTTCTTGTCCTGTGACGTTGCCACTATACATCACAATTTTTAGTCTGCTGGAAATATCTTTCCTCACAATAGAGGCCCCCCCTCTCACTCCATCCTTGCTTAGAATTGCAGAAATAGAGAAACAAATTTAAGTGACGCTATCAAAAAAGAAAAATGAGAATAATTACAGAGACTTAAAGACTGTCTCAGGGAATGCCACAAAGAGGTTTTGCATTAGGGCCGAGATATAGCAGGACTGGTATGTTTCAAGGTTTCATCTTCTTACTTTCCAAGCTAAATGGCAGGGACTCATCGCTCCCATCGTTCACAGGGGTAACAAGGTTCATTCGCAGAGAGAGTTTTGCATCAGCCTCAGGAACCACATGAGAATCTCCTTTCTCGCACACTTCTGACACATCTGCTGATGCCACTGCACTTTCCAGAGTGACATTGTTGGTCCCCATTGTGCCCTCTGCTGTAACATCACTAGTTGCTATAGTGCTGTCCGGGCAACTATCATCCACTGAAAACAGGAAAACAAAAAGAAGTAAACCAAAAAGTAGCTACTGTCATTCACACAGCTGCGGTTCAGGTCCCAGTTCTGTTTTGAAGATGCTTCACTACACGCATTATCAGTAACAGTGCAGTGGTGGAAATTCCTATCTCGAGTTCTGAAGCATGAACGTTCTGCAGCACGGGTATCATCCTTAGCCCGGGACAGAGCACTTTACTATTACACAAGCAGAAATACACAACTCCTTTCATCCAGCAAACACAGGGTTCTGTTTTGTGAATCTAGCAGAGAAAGTCCTGCTAACAGATGATGAATACTGGGAACACTCTTCTTTTAGTCTAAACTCTTTCACTGCCCAGAGGGGTCCTTTGCATTCTTTAATGAAGTTGTACGTGGGAACGCAATAAGTACAAGGAAGACAACGTTCGATACCACCCCATACTCAGGGAGCAAACACCTCCACTGGAGACTGAGGAAAGAACATAACAAGGAAAGTGTGGAGAAGGGATGAGCGCTCCCCAAAGACCAGCAGTGGGTTTTGTCAAGGTAGGTTTGAGTTATCCCGTCAGATCCCACATCAAGAATCAAAAGATTCCAAACAGCCTTTCACCGCAGAACAGAGCCGTTCGGGACAAACTCACCAATTGGCGTGCTGTGTCGTCTGGGTCCCATTTTAAGCTGGCCAATAAGAGGCGGCGTTATGTTTGTCAAGGGCTGAATGATGTCACCCTCCTTCGGCAAAGTAAAATGAAATGGGGTTCCTACAAGACAGAGAACGCCAGGATTAGTAATTTGAGGGGACTCCTTTGGTTCAAATGCCAAAAGGACAGGTTCACTGTCCTGTGGAAACAGGGAAAAGCATAACCCCAGTGCTGTCCTGTACAACCCTACGAACAGGTACTGGTTTCAGGACAGCCACTCTAACTGATCCTCCTCACTTCTTGTGTGGAAAATCTCTCTGTGGAAGTCTGGGCTGTGGTCGACTTGATGCAGCTGTCCCCAGGTGCTATATAAAAGCCAGACTAAATATCCTGACAAAAAATAGGACTTTTACAGAATGCAGTTCTGCTTCAGAAATGGTGAGGATTTTCCACAGAAAAAGGAGATGAGGCCAGAAACAGAAGCGAAGATTAGGACAGAAGTGAATTGGCAGAGGTACGTGTTACCTGAACGAATAACCAAAACGTACGCAGAATGATGCTTTATCATCAAACAGCCTGGGATAAAGGTCCGTAGATACACTTCAGAGAGCCAACTATGAGCCCAAACAATTAGTAGCTGTCAACTAAGGGTTAGATGATGACAGCAGAAACTTGCCTGGAAAGTAAGCTTTGAGAAGTACCAGATGCTGCAGTCCCATAACCAGCCACTGGCTGCCACCAGAAGGACTGGCCTCATCCTCTTCTCCTCTCTGCTGCTTCTGCCCCTTCTTGTGCTGCCTCCAGCACAGAGGATCTGTGGGGTCTATCGGCTGAGGCAGCCGATCGCGTCAGGGGAACCATGCCTTGGTGGGTTTACCGTGTGTGGATCTCACAGGATTTAACAGGTAAAATACATTAAAAACCTAGTAAAATGCTCCCTCCTTTTGCCTCACCCCATGCCATTTATTTGCAATCCTTCAACATCATGTATCAGTAGCAGGCTGCATTCTTTCCAGGTTGCATAGAAGTATTTAACAAAACTAACAGAATAACCCTTTCCTCTCCACAATGAGGTCAAAATAGGTTTTCATCATCTTTGTCACTATCCTTCCTTTTCCCTTTTTCCTAAAACTGTACCTATTCTTTTGATTTCCTTCAAGATAGTGCTTGAATAATGCAAGTCACAATTTACATAACTCCTGAATTTTAAGAAGCACGTATTAAAAAAAACCCCAAACTAAACAGTATTGGAAAATTGTTAGTTAAGGTCATGAAAACACAAGTTCAAGTTACTGCAAGAGCTAGGACTAGATACTCAGCCACAGCTTTTAGTTACAGCCAGATGCAGTGCATCATTCTTTAGTCACACAAGTTGCTGATGTATGATTCACAAACTGCCTTGTGGCAAACGAAGCCACATGATAGCCTCACAAAAAAAAAACCTGAAAACTTTAGAAACCATCACCTGCGCTGCTGTCACAAGTTTTAAAGATACAGTTCAGCACTTGCAACCTCCCTGAGATCAGCCCAAGGACCTCAGCGCAGTTTTGCAGGGCATAAGTGTTTCACAGTGTAATGGTCCTCACACTTTGTGGATACACCACACATCAAAAGGCCAACTACCGTTTCTCATAAACAGCTTATGAATGCCTGTCATACCATGACCTATTTAAAGTCTTTTAAATAAAAACTGAAATCTTTAGAAACTCCACCGAATTTTGACAGATTTAGCTACCACAATCCCTTCTAGCATTTGGCAGGCTAATAACAAAAGATCAAAAAGCATTTATGAAGTGATCAACCTGCATTTTAATAAGAGAAAATCCAGTTACTAAACCAACAGATACCATTAGAGAAAAAAAAAAAGAAGCTTTCATACTCACAAGACCTGAAAAAAACGTGTATGCCTGAAAGCTTAACTGCTTTCACGTAACTGCATCAACTGTTGTAAAAATGGAAGGTTAATTCTCTCTACACACTTTTCTCATGTCCTTAAGATCATCACCCTATAACATTTCCTTTTATCCTTCAGCATCAAAAGATTGGGTCTTTCTTTGGCCCGCTTTGTCTTTCTCAAGTTTGCTAATGCTCAGGTACAAACAGTTTCATTAGCTCGGGTCACACTTCCACAGGGCGACGGGACGTCTGGCTGTCCTGGTTTGAGGTAAAACAGAACCAATTTTTGGTCAGTAACTTCACTTCTTAGCTGGGCCTCTCTAACAACTGAAATTAACAGCACATTGTGCAGACAGTGTTCACTCTCTCAGGGTGATAAGACCAATGTTTATAGCTGATGCCCAGCCATGGTATGCAGAGAGGACCTTGCTTATACTTATTGCTATAACACCCAAGGCCAACCAACTTTGTTATTTGCCTCGTTGGAGGGTCGGAAGCGGAAAAGCATAGTGGGGTCCCACCTGCAAGGAGGAGCGAACAGGACAGGTGACCCAAAACTGACCAACGAGGGTATTCCATCCCATCTGCCTCATGCTCAGTATAAAGGCTGAGGGCTGGATACGGATCCAGAATCCATTTCCCGTCCGTCACTGAGTCCAGCCTGGGACTGCCCCAGTGCCAGCCGGTGTCGTGATTGTCATCTCGGGAGCTTGGTACGGGTTTGTATATATTTCTTTTTTTTATTATTATTTTATTATTAATATTTCATTAAAGTAGTTTAGTTCCTTCTAAACTCGTAAGTCTCTTTTTCCTCCTCTGCCTCTCTCTCTGAAGAGGGGTAGAGGAGAGCATCTGTCGGTCCCATCTGGGGTCCTTCAGGTCCCCAGTAGCCGATTTGGCCCAAACCACGACACTGGCACAGCGCAGATGGCAGCGACCAGCACAGCGCAGGACTGCGCCCTCACAACGGAGGGGACAAAGGAATTGCCCCACTCCCAGTCAAACTAAGCGAAGCGGAGCTACCATTCTCTTCTCTTCCAGGTGAAAAGATGAGTCCCACCGCGGTTTCCGCATGCCATGATGCTTCTTGACAACACCACCACGTGGATGGCCAGCCTGCGGCTCCTAGGCAGTTCAAGCGCAGCTCCCTCTGCTCGAGTCCTTCTCTCCTGCCCGTCCCCTCTCCAGGGGACGTGGCACATCACTGCGGCCCTCGGCCACATGAAGATCTGCAGAGGAGGGTAGCAGTACCAGACAGCCACTGTCTTCCGTGCATAAAGAACAGAGGGAAAAAACCTTTCTAAACCACCACCCCAAAGAACCCTATGCCTTCTATTTAACACCTTCTGCTTTGTCTTTCAAAAAGCCCTTTCTAACTCTGTTCTTAACTCACTAGCACAACTATTTAATAGACAGGACAAAAGCTTGCTTACATACATTTGTCTCCATAGGTAATTCATACCTATCTGTGATATATCAAAATGACCCCATTAGAAAATAAGAAACAACTTTACTTCCAGAAGTCTTCCAGATTAAGAATTATCACTCTAGTCAGGCCTGAGGCAATGTTAAAAAGATTTAAGAGCTTGACAATACAAGTCTGCATTATTTTAATAAAAATATTAACTTTTTATTTAACCTGGTATGCTTAAACTTTATCACAATGATGTTAACTGCACCGCTTATCTGTTTCTTCTTTATTTTATATTACCAGTAAAAGGAAAACTTTCTGAATTAAGTTTTGTACATACAAAATTGCACAATCTACAAAAAAAGATTTCACAGACAACCACAACTTCTATAAACTCCACAGAGTCCTAGAAACAGACTTCAACAAGTAAATTTCTCTTCCGTAGCCCTATAATCTGTTACATTCTAGTCTTTGAGCTCATGGGTCAGGATGAAAGGGAGGGCAGGAGACATTACAGCGGGGGTCTGCTACAGCCCACCCGACCACGAAGACCCAGCAGATGAGGCCCTCTATAGACAGACTGGAGCAGCCTCACATTCACAAGCCCCGGTCCTCATGGGGGACTTCAACCACCCCGATACCTGTTGGAAGGAGAACACAGCAGGGCATAAGCAATCCAGGCAGTTCCTGGAATGCATCGATGATAACTTCCTTCTCCAAGTGACAGAGGAACCAACAAGGAAAGCTGCCATGCTGGACCTTGTTCTCACCAACAAGGAGGAGCTGGTGGGTAATGTCACACTCAAGGGCAGCCTTGGCTGCAGTGACCATGAGATGGTGGAGTTTGAGATCCTTAGGGCAGCAAGGAGGGCACACAGCAAGCTCGCTACCCACCCCAACAACAACAAAAATGGCCACAGAATAATCTAACACTAGCAAAGCAGCTGGTCTTCTTGGTCCACAGAGCACCTCAAACCCTGGTGATTCAGATTTTGTGTGTAGTCTCCAAAACCTGTCACTGAAGCTTTTTTTTTTTTTTTAATTTGAAAAATAAAGCATGGCTCAATTGTACCACTTATAAACAATATTCAAAGCTTCCCCTAAATATCATTAGAGAGGCAGCCTCCAAACTTTGGATAAGATGTTGCTAAGACACATCTAAAAACCACAAATTAAGAAGTTAAATCTGAAATTGATGACACTACCATCTTGATGCACAGAACAACTCACCAAATTGCCTCCGGCATATTGCTTGCTTAACACCAGTTCCCTATGCCAACAAAGACTCAACTGTCAGAGAATGCACTAAATTTTAAAAAAATTGCATTTCTGGTCAACTGAAATACTCTACTTTCACACTCAACAGCACAGCAGTTTGCTATAACATTCTGAAAGAATGTGATGGTCACTAGCTATGGGATGTTAAAGATTACAAAACCAAAAAAAGCTCCCAAACATCTGACTGGTCCTACCACGCTCATAAGAATGGGTGCAAAAGTTACATCATTTAAATTGCTATGATAGCTGGTATATTAAGCAGTGGTCAACAATACAGATTAATTCATGATTACATTATTGGGAAAGTAGATTTGTTTTAATCTAAACAAAGAGGATATCAGAATCCCTAAAGTATAGGATTTTTCACATGAGTAAACATACATTTAGCTCAAAATAAAGTAACCACTGCAGAAGTTGTTCTTGGATGACACTGATGTTAAAAAGCTGTGGCCACAAGCATCCATACTCCTTGAAAATAATTTGAGCTTTATTTTGTTTTAAAATAGGTCAACAGATACCTATAGCAAAGCCTAGTTTGAAAACTGCTATTATCTTTTGCTGGAAGTCTCTCCAAAACTGATGACCTGCATAAGCATTCAAATCTCTTTCCACACCTCACTGTAATCTAACTTCTACAGGTATCAATATTTACCTGCCATTCTTATCTTACAATGCAAGATACTACCTTCATCCTATTTTTTAGTATCTCAAGATTCTTCCCACTAGCCAGTTTCATACTATTAAACAGTTATCTTTCTCAAACTTGCCAGCAAACTTGGTATTAAAAACACACATAAGTATCACACTCAGTCCCTTTTCATCCAAGTCTCCATCTAGCACTTCAAAGTCATCTCACCTACTTCTGTTCAGACATAAAGAAGAAAGCTCTTCATCTTGCTCCTTTTTGAAATCTGCCATTTTGACCTTTCCAAACAGGATCACATGTTCCAGAAGTCAGCACGGTTCAAGGTCACAAGAACTGAAGAAAAGGGGAGGGAACCATATAAGAATGAGCTCCAAAGGCTTTCATGAAGAAACAGCCAAAGCTGCTGTAAGTGGCAGTAAGGATCAGTGCATAACTGGAAAAATTAATCAAGTAGTTCAGGAAACAGTAATAAAAAATATTGGACTTCTGAGACCGATGAGGGAAGTTTTGAAGAAATGTACAGCTCTCAAAAAAACCCCAAACATAAATTGGCAGAGAAAGTAAGAGAGGTGTCTCTCACTGACAAAGAACAGAGAATTATTCAGACCGGTTATCAACTGAATATGTAAAATGAGAAAGACGGCCGAGTGTTAAGAAATGTATACTGTTTTAAGCAGTATATCTTACACTAATTTCTCAAAACGAAAAACTAGAAAACATAATCACTTGAAAAAAAGCTCTGCAGACCAGACAACAGCGCTATATAACAATACCATGACCTCTGCGTGGTAAGGAAATTCTATCCAGCCCACAGCTTTGTAAGGTCCACAAATCAAAACCACGGACTGGTCAATCTGAATCTATCAGATGGTTCACAAACATCTTCCCTGCTAGACATCTCATTTAATTCTAATAGCGCTGCACAATTCTATTCATGCTCCGTTGTACTCTAACTGAAGGTCTTACAGATAATTCACAGAGCATAAATTACTCAGCAAATCAGTGAAAAGAGTAAATAAACCTCTACTAACATACTACTCTGTTCAGAAGATGTACAGACAACCATCACTTACTGACAAGTAATGTTTTCAGACCCTCAGCATTCCTAATCACCAGCTTCAGCAGACTGGAAGTCACCTACCATGATCATAAGGGCAGAACTCGCACTCTGATCCTGCAGTTTAATGAAAGATTACTTAGATCTCAAAAATGTATACAGTTCAATACAAAGCTCTAGAAAAACTTCTTTTTCTATTACTTTCTCATTTGAGGAGTACAGAACTCCACATTTTAAAATGAAGCCAACTAAGAGACAAAAGCTCCACAAACTCACATATAGCACTCCACATTTCTTGTGTAACTACACAACAGCATGTTAAAGGGATTTCAACGCATCATGACAATACCTGTCAAGCCATGGCTTACACGTGAGTGAAAAGCCATTCTACTTTACAATAACCTCAAGGTAAATTTGCTGTATCAGTTTCTAGCTCAAAGCTGCTCTATACAGCCCCACAAAAAACATTCTGCTCTGAGAATGAAAAAAAGAAAAAAACCAAGTAGACCTACAAGAGGGAGAGTACAGACTACCACACACCCTTTTCCTTTCAAGGACACTACTGCTGCCGCTTCTGCGGGGGCAGAAGTTATAAATATCCCTGAGCATTGCCAAGGTCAAAACACACTGAGTTATCAAAGTTGCTCTGCCTTTCTGCCATAAAACAGCGAGTGTTACCAACAGGAGTTACCATATCGTTGTATCACTGCTGCCTGCAGTAGTGTGACAAAGGAGAAAAGAGTAAAGGCACGTTATGTACGTAACACAGTAACTTGTAGCGCTGCTCTGAAGAGACACTGTTCAACACACATCCAAGATCAGTGCTCCCTGTAAACACCGAGGATTGTACACAGCTGTCCTTGACATTATTCAAAATATACACCTGTGAACTACTAACCTAAATCCACTTACCACTGGAAGGGCTGGGGGAATTAGCAGTTGCTTTCTCCTGCAGCTGTGGCTGCTCTTCTTGCTCCAGGTTCCTTGTCCTAACAGTGTCCTCCATATTGTCCGGCACCTGATTCTCCTGCTGAGTCACCAGCACATCAGCCCCTCTCTCTTGAAGTGGTGGCTGATTCCCTATTATCTGTCCCAATTCTGAAGAACCTGGATGTTTTTTGGTACACACCACTTCTGATGGAACATCACCCTTTAACTTAGGAAACAAATTGTTATGCTGTTCCAGCAACTCCCCTACAGAAGGCTTAGATAAAACTTCATTGAGCTTTGGCATGTTTTCTGAAGCAGCCTTAAAGGACAGTTTATCCATGCTCTTTGCCTCTCCAGTGCCAAAAGTACAACCTTTTGAGGATTCTTTTCCCCAGCTTTCTGGTCCAATCTTTTCTAATTCTTGGGCCTGATCAGACAATTTTTTGCTGTTTTTACAAGAACCATCAGCAATTTCCACTTCCATATCTTCATGACACTGTACTTCCCTTTCAAGAATAAACCTCTGAGAAAGGGACTCATCTTCATTTATTTGCTTCTCTTTTACTTGCAGTTTTTCTTCTTGTTCTTCACATTGAGTCTCAGGAACTGCCTCAGATTCAGAAGTCTCTTCCAATGGATAATCCTCAGACTGCGCTTCTCTGCCCTGACCTGCAGCAGCCTGACTTCCAGAAATATGCTCAATCTCCCGATGAGCTGTAGGGGCTAATGACCCATCTCCTGCTACATCTGCAGTAACTAACTGCATTACAGGCTCTTCTGCAGTCCGTAAATCCTCCTTTTCTGCTTCTTCACAGTTTTCAGAGAGGGCTTGATCACCTGCATCCAGCCTCACTTTTATGTTGTCATTCTTCACGGAACAGAGTCTCAAGTCCGAGGCCTTGCATTCAGAAATTGTCTCTACCTGTGTGGTTTCGCTGTCTTGGCCCATGTTCAGAAAGCCTGAACTGACGTCTGTATTCGTGGGCTGGCTACATTCACTTGCAGAAAGCATCAGCTTACAGGACTCAGAGGGCTGTGACACAGAGTCACCTGTAGACATCTTTGACACAGCATCTGTGGATCCAGAGAGATTTCCTGGTAAGCATAAATGGCTTAAAGCAGCAGCTGCTTCTTCTCCTTCAGGCTTCTTCTCTGGGCTCGGAGTTGGAACAAAGATATCCTAAAATGAAAAAAGTGAGACGTGGAGCGTCAGGGCATCCCGAGTAGGACTGTTTACTTCTTATTCCCAGAACACTACACTGGATTATGGAGCAGAGCAAGCTCAGCACAAAACTACAGATAAAAATAAACCTCAAACTTCCCCCCTCCCTTTGTATGACTCATAATTGCCCCGTTCTTGCTGAGAAAAATTATCACCACCTATTACTTTTTAGTACCTCTGTGGCAAAGTCAGACAGAATCCTTGGTACACCTCTCACTACCAAATCATGAAGCACAGGTCAAGTATTGCAAATTAGTAGCTATTTTTACTCAAACAACAAAGAGTTCTGAAAAGATTCTCTGGAGCGATCTATTATATTAGCATGAAAACCATTTTAGGCTAAGGAGAAGCCCTGCTTCAACTACTCTAGTCTCTAGAACAACCTTCATTTTCTGCCTTAATTTGATGAAATTTGTAGTATTAAGCTATAAAGCCATCAACTGTTAAATCCCTTTGAACAGTAGCAAATTCCAGAATGAAAAAGCACAAAGGAAACAACAGATAATAAGAATAAGCAACTTGAAAAATGCAGTAAATGAAGTCTAGCCTTCTAGGGGAATACGAATGCTTCGCTACAAAACAGCTTCACTTTCTCCATGACAAATGATGCTAAAGTCTATCCTGTTAAAAGTCTAATTCATGACACAGTTTGAGATGCAGGATGCCCAGTTCAGCATCAGAAAACAGCAGCCTTTCAAAGACAAAAAGGGGAAAAAAAAGCACAAAAAAGGTTTCTAGCATAGATTAAAAGGCAACAAACGTTACGTTCAGTAACTCACTATGCCCTCTTAAGCTGTTCTGCGTTTTCTCTGCAGCATAAACCACCAGAATCACAGAATGGTTAGGGTTGGAAGGGACCTCTGGAGATCATCTAGTCGAACCCCCCCGCCAGAGCAGGGTCACCTACAACAGGTTCCACAGGACGGCGTCCAGGCGGGTTTTGAACGTCTCCAGAGTGGGAGACTCCACAACCTCTCTGGGCAGCCTGTTCCAATGCTCCACTACCCTCAAAGTAAAGAAGTTCCTTCTCATGTTAAGATGGAACTTCCTATGTTCAAGTTTGTGCCCATTACCCCTCGTCCTATCACTGGGCACCAATGAAAAAAGACTGCTCCCATCCCCCTGGCATCCTCCCTTTGAGTATTTGTAAGTATTAATAAGATCCCCCCTCAATCTTCTTTTCTCTAGATTAAAGAGACCCAAGTCCCTCAGCCTTTCTTCATATGAGAGATGTTCCAATCCCCTAATCATCTTCGTTGCCCTTTGCTGGACCCTCTCCAGCAGTTCCCTGTCCTTCTTGAACTGGGGAGCCCAGAACTGGACGCAGTACTCCAGATGCGGCCTCACCAGGGCAGAGTAGAGGGGGAAGATGACCTCCCTCGACCTGCTGGCCACACTCTTCTTGATGCACCCCAGGATGCCATTCGCCTTCTTGGCCTCCAGGGCACATTGCTGGCTCAAGTATGATCAATATATAACTACTACTGGAGGGAAGCTCATGAGAACCAGCTCAGAAGGGAAGCTCAACACAAGTGCAGAGGCTGACTCAAACACACATCTTCTGCAACAGCCATATAAAAAACTCTGAAAAGATATCTACAGGAACCCTTACGTGAGAGAATTCTGGTTGTGATGGTACAGGTAAAGACCCAGGAAAGAAGCCGGGGGCACTCTGGGACACTGGAGTTGAAGCCTGTGGCAGGACAAGAGGTCCTGATTGGACACATGGGATAGCCATCTCCACCAGCGTATCTCCTCTCTGCTTCTGCATCAGCTCTCTTCCTTCTGCAGGGATAGATATATCCATCTGCTCATCTGGTTTGAAAGAGCAGAAAATACATTACCAGCAAATTCTTGCCTTGTACCTAAAGTTTCCATCATTCTATTGTCTGACTTGTCTTCAGTAGTGTACACAACTTTCTCATACTTTAATGGGTGAATCTTCTGTCCAGGTGACTTCTTTTTGGAGGGGGAAGAAATCAACAAAACCATCCATATCCTTAAACTTAAGGTGGGGGAGAGCATTTTGTTGAGAATTCATATAAGTATTTTGCTACAGGTCTAGAATTTCTACAATTAGGAAAAGGTATCTGAAATTCATAAAAAGCATTTCTGAGGTTTTTTTTTTCCTTTTGCTGTCTTTATTGAAATGCAACCAAATTCTGAGCTCAGCTAACAAAATATCTATTCGAAAAGTATTTCACATTCTGTGACAGGAATCTCACAGAAAGGAATGGTGATTTTGTATCATACTAGAAGTCTGCGCGGATGGACATCTTATCCCTGATGGCAAACGGGTGCTTAGAGAAAATGTTTTTAAGAACCAAGGTATCATAGAGAACAATCCCTCTTTGGAATGGTGTTCTAGAATACACACATATAATGTATGAAAGCTTTCTGGAACACTGTGCAAGTCCTCCAATTTAAGGTAAAATAATTGTTATGATGCAACCCTCCTCTGTCCTTTCTGTTGCCCCAACAGTATATACTTAATACCGGTATCTGCCTGTAGCAAGAATGGCTTGTCCCTAAGAAAGGAGGACAACTGCAAGCAGCAATCTGTGTCCCATACAAAGTACCTCCCATCTTTCAAGTGAAGGGGAGCTAGCCAACAGTACTAATTTTATTACGATAGCTATACAGGAAACATCAGCATCTGACTCAAATACAGATCTCTCCTCATCTACCTCTTTCAGTGTTCTCAATCTTGCTTTACTCTTTAAATACAATTTTAGCATCATTTGACGAGGCTGCATGCTCAGACTAAACCACAGAGCACAGAAACACAGCCACAGACCAGTATGCAGAAAGTTTTACCTTTTGCTTGCTCCTGTTCCGTAGGACTGCTGGGGACAAGAGCATTGGATCCAAAGGCAACAGGAGGAGGAGTAACTAGGCCTGAAGAGACACTGCAGACCAAGAAAAGGGATCACGGAAAAGACCATGCATCGCTAGAAAATGCATTAACTTCTCCCCAAATATAGCTCCCGCTTCTCACAATAGAAGCCTTCTCATAAAAGCATCACACGTTGACTAGCACAAGACTTGAGAAATGGCCATTGACCATATGGGCATCATGAGTTCATTTCATCGCAAAATAAAGCCATGGTTGTCTCACACTGCAAAACTGAAACACTGATTGCTTAAAATCAAGCACAAGTCCTTGAATAAAGAAAAGATTGGTAGAAATGCACTACTGCAATTGAGCTACTGCAATAGTTTAGGGATTTTTGCTTACATGGAATGACTCTCCTGTACAAGGGGTGCCTGTCCAGAGAGCTGCAGGAGTTGCAGACTGCGGGCAGGGGTGCACACCACAAAACTTCCATCTTCCACCCTGGTTTTTGGACAGCCGCTCCCTGCAGCGGTTTCGCACAAAAGGAAACAGGATTAGAAATCTGGCCAATAACCAAGCTGATGAGAAAATTCTGAGGAATATTGATGCTCTGCACAGTTACTTCTTGGGCAGGCAAGGACAAGCCAACTTTCACACAGAGCTGGAGAAGGACTGCACATAAGAGTTCAGTATGGGAAATAAGAGCATAAAGTAGTCAAGACGAAAAAGGTAAATTTGTACCTACAGAACAGGTTTTTATCAGGCCAGACTGTACAGGTCTTCCTATTGGGAATTTTAAAAAAAAAATCCCCAGTGGCTCCGATATCAGCACATTTGATCCAGCACAAGAATGCAAATACAGGCAAGATTCTTACAAGACAAGACAAGACAGCTCGCACTGACCACTGACTCAGCGTGAGTAGGAGGTCATTACTGAAGCTTCCGGATACAGAGGGCTCCTGCACAAGATCACACTGTTACAGGCACAGTTGTGCACAAATTAAAACTAAACAAAAGGCATGAAGTGAGACTTCATTTAGCTCGTACTTTATAAACTGCAACGAAGTTGCCTTTCAAAACTTTTCCTAGGCCTTTCACTATTAAGATTGTCAAGAACCTTCCCATTTCTTTATTACCCTTTCAGTTGTGGATACCAAAACCAGACATAGACATCTTCCTGGCAAGACACACAGCAATGATCTCTCCTGATCCTGTTTCATGTAATCTCCTTTCTTACAGGGAAGGAACATTAACGCTGACGACAAGTAAGACTGACCAAACTTGTGGTATGAAGATTTTGATTGCAGAATCCTGTCCTATCCCAAACAAGAATGCCAACTCCGAGGTGTAAGGTGGAATGATTTGCCAAAGTTACCCACCATAAGAAAGTCTGCAATATTTGTCTACACTACTTATCCACACTTTAGGTTGTATGCCACTACAAAGGGTGAGCATTATTATTGCCAGTTTCAGAAGAGGGTAAAAGGCTGGGGTTTTATGGGTGGGGTTTTTTTTTTTCTATTGGTTTGGTTTTGTGGTTTTTTGCTTTTTTTTTTTTTTTTTTTTAATTGAAGGGGCAGAGAAAGGAAGGAAATTGAATGTATTTAAAAAGCCAGTGTAACTGTTCTAACAAGAAGCGGCATTTAGACATTGCTCCATAGTACAGTGAAAGACGTTGTGGCCTTTTGTTTCCAAAGCTTTCTCAATTTTAGCAGAAATTATGTGAAAAACCCTCACAGGACTCTGCACCCTAAACCACTACATGCCTAAAAAGATCAAGCAGGGATGATGATTATGTTGACCTCTGGGATGGACACTTTGGCTCTGCTTGTCTATTGTTACCTGTTGCATCATTCTCAGGAAACATCTCTTCCTGACTTGACACGATATCTGACTCCTCGTGCCCAGAATCAAGGGATTTCTCAGTTTTAGTTGGGTCGCAGACAGGAGTTTGTTTCCTGGTATGGTCTTCCGCTTCCTGCAGAGTTCTGGAAAAGCAAGACCCAGTTACTGACCTGAGAAGCGTGAAGTAATACTGCAACATTGTAAAGAAAATTTGTCAGCACAGATGAAAGGTATTTACTTGTGTATCCTGCAGGGGGGGGGGGGGGGAATGGGGGGGGGGGAAAGGAAAAAAGAAAACAGAAGACTAACCTCTCTCTCCTGACAAAATACCATGTTCATTCTTGACAAGTTACATTTTCAGAATTGTTTTGTAAGTTTTCTACCAATCTAAGTGATGCTTAAATGGCACGCAGACTGTTCTACTGACTTCTATGTGATTTTTTGGAATTTTCTTTCACCTCCTTTTTAATATGATTGTGTAGCAAAAATATAACAATACAAGATGAGCTAAGTATTATTCTATCTGGCATAAAAGATATAGGAGAGTTTTCAACAAACTGAAGTTTCCACATCTAAAAATAATCAAACCTATAAAGCTTACAATAGCAAATACTCAAAAGCGTCTAGATTTTTCCTGTGAGGCCAAAGCCCATGCTGCAGTGATGAAGTTATTTTGAAATAACTTCTGTGACTTACAGTGAATTATTAATTTTAATATATTCCAGTCATTTAACTTTAAGAAATGTATTATTATATTTTATTATCCAGCATATTCTCCCTGAAATATAAACCTATTGATATCTCTGTGTGTAAGAGTTTGACACCACCCCTTTTCTCGGCTAGGAATGGCAAAAGCACTCCTTATTACGTCAGCACTGCTGCAAAAAGGTCTCATCAGTACTTCATCTTTCCCTTCACTTTTCTTTTTTGCCTTTAAGTCTGAACCTTCCTAGGACTAAAAATTGAGTAAAAAAAAGATAAAATCAACTTCCAGAATGTCACAAAGAACATGGACTGGTTTACCTTTCAGACTTCTCTGGCTGTCCTTCCAAGGCGGCATATGCTTCTGTGCTGGAGACAGGTTCTGTGCTGTCCCCACACAGTTCTAGCAAGAGAGAGAAAAAACCAATTTATTTATTATTCGGGTCACCTGGATTAATATACAAAGAGAAGAAAGCGTAGTTCTGTAAATTACACAAATATCAAGACAAGCTTGATGTGGAAAAAAAAAAATAAATAAATCTTGAACTACCAAGGATAACACCAACAAAAAAGGACAGGATGAGGTTTTTGCCAGGTAAGGAATTAATTAGCAGATTGTCTGAATATTCTGGTAAAGAATTAGGAAAGAGAGATGCAAGAATCAACGACAGGACCTGGACAGCTACAAGAAAACAAAGGAGCTATCCCAAAGGAAAGAGAAGGCAAAGTTCTTTTCAACTATCAATAAGCTGTGAACTCACTTTTGAAAACTATTAATACTGTCTTTCCTGTCAAAGAAACATAACATCTGTAATTTCAAGAAACCAGAGAGAATTGACAGCATAACAAAAGGACATCTAAGGTCATTTTCACATACCATCTTTAGCATCGGTCTTCACAAGTCTGGAAGAAGGGGCAGCAGCTCCAGGGTGAAACTGGTGCCTAGCATCTCCTTCATTGGGCATGAAGTCACTCTCGAAGTCCTGGCTCTGCGAGAGCTCTAGAGCTCCAAAAGGCAGCTGCGACATGCCTGTATCTAGCACCAAACAACCGTAACACACACATATATATATATATACACAGACCCCAAAGAAAAATATATTAAAAAAAAATAAATCAAAGAGCCATCGATCACTTTACAAGGGCAAAATATACACCACCTGACAAGAAAAGTATTTAGGCTATTGCTGAAACTCTGAATACACTAATGGACTCTGATCTCAGCTGTGCTAATTAAAAATACAGTAACAGAACAGGGACAGTGGCCATTAACTCAGAAACCAGTGTTCATCAGCAAGGTCTTATGTAATGCCATTAGGTACTGCAGCAGATTTGGCTTCCGTGATGAGAAAACAACCCTGACAATACATATCCTGTGCCTGAAAGTCCTTTGACAACAACCATTATGCCAGGAGTTCTTCACCACAAAAAGGCTCCATCTCCTAATGGTCACATGCATCCATGACTCTTCTAAGCCATTCCCTGCCTCCAAGATCCTTATTAATAGTGATGTGAAGTCACCATTTTTTTTTCCAAACACAAAAGCATACGGATCAACTTCCACAAAGAGACATCAATTTCTGCCTCATTATTACCAGCAGGACCACCCCTAGCGAGACAACCGCGGCAGCTGAACTGAAAAAGGACACGGATGGCTGATGGGGTTCGCAGCCCCGAGAAGAGACACGAAATGGAGACATTACCTTCCACGTGCGGCAAAGCAGCGCCGTCCTCGGCATCACCTTCACCTCCTTCTCCAGCCTTTCCAAGGGCACTGCAAGAGAGAGGCGCGTTCCTCTCGCCCCGGGTCTCCTGCAGACTGCCCTCCTGGGCCGCCCCCTGCTCCGGGGGGATGCCCCCGCCCCCCCACCGCCGAACC